>NW_025109451.1:0-6389 GCF_011392965.1 Frieseomelitta varia
AAAAAAAAAAAAAAAAAAAAAAAAAAAGAAAGAGTTCTACAAAATCGAATTCTCGTCGAAAGAAAACGTGCTCTTTCTCGTTCGAGCTTTCGCGACTCGATGTTACAAGACAACGGGGTTAATAACGTCGTCTGCCAACAAACAGCATTTCGATGAGTCCCGAAGCTCGAGCCATCGGATATTACCTTCGTTCCGTTCGAACGTAACAAAGCGTGCAGGAGTATCGAAACGAGTGTCTAAAAAGAGGGATGAAGAAAAACGTAAGACGTGCGTGAGAGAGGAAGACGCGATTTTTATAATGGCTAAAAGTTCACGAACGGCGTAGTACTTCACGAAGAAGAAGAAGAAGAAGAAGAAGAAGAAGAAGAAGAAGAAGAAGAAGAAGCGTGCATAACAAGATAATCCTTGTGCAAAGCATTTTTCGCGTCGCGTCGCCGGCGAAAGAAAGTTCGCATTTACGAAGTGACGTATCGCACGGGGTGAAAATTTGATGCGAACTGGAAGAATTTACATTTCCATCCGTGGACGTTATACTGCAATTGCACGTTGTTAAAAATTAAGCTGATTTAATTCTGTTCCAAGAATAGAATCCGATGGATGGGAAGATTTAGGAATAATTTCACAATTCGGTATGAAATAACGTCGACCGAAGTATAAAATTTGCATCGGAGGAATACGGCATGAAGTACGACAGATTTTACTTCACGTGCGTAAATAATTGAATAGCTAGCGCAGACACACTAAAAGTTTGATGTGTTTTATTTTATTTTCTGTTGTGAAAGGTGACATACTCTTCAAGTTATTGAAGTCTATTAATTGTGTATGTTGAGATTGAATTAAAGAGACTCGCTACTTGTATTTTATATTTTATATTGCAATATACTTGCACCGAGGAGTACATTCACGCACGATAGTGTATATTTTGTGAAAAATACCATTGAAATCTCGTGCTCATAAAATTTCAACGAAAAACCACGAATGAATTGTTTCCAGTATTTTGGCAATTCCAGCATTGAATATCAGGATCCAGCACGATCGCGATTTGATCGAGCAGACAAACGTGAACCACCGAAATAAATGTTGTATATTGCACGTACAAAAAACGACGTTAAAGAAATCATGCACGCTGGATTACTGTTTTGGAAAATAATTTAAATTTGAAACTGTTCTATCCTTGGTGAAAGCGACGTTAGCAAAACGTTCGAAAAATATTCTCGCACGTTTAAACCAGTACATTCGTCGCAGATGATCAATTTTTGAATAATGACAAGTGTACATGGCGCGTGAAAAAATAATATTTGAAATTATATTTCTTTTTACAGTTCAATTCAAATTTGTAGTATAGACGAAATTCGTTCTACATTTGACGAATTGTTTCACTTGTTTCTACGGTTCATTTTAATTACGTACAAATGTCCGAAACGAAATTTCACCATTAAAAAGTTAAAGTTCACTGAGATATTATATAAATATATAATGTATATAAATTTCTACGAATTTCACGCGATTGCGAATGTAAGAATAAAAAAAATTTCTTGATTTTTTGATCTCTTATCCACAAAGACAGACTTCAATAACGTAAATTAATTGAATGAAAATTCAAGTTCAAACGTTGGTGCCTAATCTGTCTGTATTTATAATTCTACGTAATTTAAATTCGGTTTTCACACACCAAGTGTCATTTAACATTGATTAGAATATAATGACGAAAATGTTTTAAAATTATATTATACTACATTGTGCCATTTCATGTTGCCTCGTGCTCGGTCAAAATGACCCAGCGTTGCCTGAGCGAGTATTAATTGCTTCATTTACATCATAGCGAAATAATTTGTGGAGCGCACGACAAGACAGTATAGGATTTTTATCTACTTCTACGTTACAGTAATTCGCGAGAAAAATATACACAAAAAACTTGGTAAATTTTAGCGGTTCTTCTCAATTTTGGCTGTTATAATTTCTTAACTAAAAGCGATAGCTTTTTTTTTTTTTTAAATAAAATAACAAGAACTTTGATTGATTTCTCGTTTTGACGACAAAATGTACTTCTCATTAAAAAAATTATAGGGAAATAGTCAGAACAAGGTCTCGAAAAAATAAGAATCTCTATTTTTTGGAAATTTAGAATTTAGAATCTCCAAATTTTAAAATTTTTCAATTTCTACACATCCATCATCGACATCAATGATTTTCTATTCACGTCCAAGCATGATAAAAAAAAAGAAAAGAAGAAATTTATAAGCTATTTAGAATTTTTATTTTTTTTTTTTTGGAGATTTAGAATTTGGAATCTCCAAATTCCAAAATTTTCGAATTTCTGCACGCCCATCATCGATATCGATGATTTTCTATTCACGACCAAAGGCGGTAGAAAAAAAAGAAGAAAAAATTTAGAATCTATTTAGAATTGCTATTGCTTGGAGATCTAGAATTTAGAATCTCCAAAATTCCAAAATTTTCGAATTTCCACACACCCATCGATATCGATTACTTTCTATTCAAACATGATAGAAAAAAAAAAAAAAAGAAGGAAAACTTTAGACTCTAGAAATCGAGAAATCGATAGAGATGATTTCGTTTCGTAGTACGAAACACACGGTGATCGCGGAAGAAAGTTGCCAGTCTATCTTCGAAGCCTGTTTACACATACACGCACGCATACGCACACACACACACACACGATAATATGATAACAATGCTTGTGTATTTCCACGCGTGACAGCCGCTCTTGTGAAATTTCAATGCGAGGACAAGGGGCGTTTATGCCTTATAAAGAAAGGATTTCGCGGGAAATACGCGCGCGTATATCGACGTCCTCTTAATCTCGGACCGAATAAAATGCAATCGCAAACTTTGATTACCCCTTTCTCGAGTGTGGCGCGAATGGCGGTGTTGTTTTAGACTTTGAGGATTCGATTCGAGGATAGCTCGACGATAAAACGAGCGAACGTCACATTTTCATAGAAACGGGGAAATATTACCAGCGAGAAATGGCGGAATAGCGTATTCGCGTTTTCCTTTCAAGAGACGAAATCCCGCGTTATCCCCACGGTGCTAAAAATACTTAAAAATAGAAGTTTATGCAAATGTAGGGAGGAATATTATTTGTATAGAAATGTACGATTTTATTGCTTTAAGGCGTACTTTTAATTTATATTAATATTCTATAAGCAACTATTGGGTCAATGTGCATGTATAATAATACACATACTGGAGCACAAGTAATTCTAATAATTATATTATTATATTTACTGTATTATTATATCCGTGTGAAACTATAATGTATAATAATAGCGAGTAACCTGTGTAATACAAATGTGCAAAGTGGATACATTTATAATGTATTATAATTTATATTTATTATATATATTATATTATATATGCAATAAAGTATAATCAATGTATTAATATATTTATAATATTTATAATATTTACTTATATATAATAAATATAACAATATAAACAAATATTATAGCAAATATAATATAAATAAATATTATAACAAATATAATATAATATAAATAAATATAACAAATATAATATATATAATAATATATATAATTATAAATATAATATATATAATTTATAATATTTATAATATTTACTTATATATAATAAATATAATACAATATAAATAAATATTAGAGCAAATATAATATAAATAAATATTATAACAAATATAATATAATATAAATAAATATAACAAATATAATATAATATAAACAAATATAACAAATATAATATAATATAAACAAGTATAACAAATATAATATAATATAAACAAATATAACAAATATAATATAATATAAACAAATATAACAAATATAATATAATAAAAATAAATATAATATATATAACAATACATATATTATAAATATCCAAAGTATAACACATTCGTTGTAACACCGTATCTCTATTTTAGTTTCCAGTTTCTCAACAGACGTACGTAAAAACATGAATATCAAAGACGCGCGTGTGTGAAAATTTTTTAAAAATTTCGCCCAAACTCATTAGCCGTCGTTACCCTCGTTAGAATCGCGCACCAGAAAAAACATGTACCGCAAGATTGTACGACCAGCGTGTAATCCAGCGTAATTTACTTTGACACGTTTGAATGCTGGAACAACTGTTTTCTTGCCCGAGCATCGTCGGTTCTTTGTTGCGGTTAATTGCTTTAATATGGCCTGGCAAGTGAAAATCGATAACTGGTCGGACCAAGGGGGAAACCGTGGTAATCGAGATTAAATGAATATGTAGGAGCCTGCCGCGCTCGAAACTGCTGTTACGTATCGGAATCATACATCCTCCGGCATAGAAAACAGGATTATCCTGTATTCATTCACCGTCCTCCTCTCCCGGGGAATCAGTGTCTCGTTGATTTATTTCGCCACCTGACGGAGAATCAACTTTTCTTACGTTTCTCTTGAAATCTTGGACTCGAAAGTATATTCCTCATAAACCTGTTCTGCGTGGATGTTAAACATTTACATTGGTCAATTTTTGAACGACACACACACACACACACACATATATTCCGTTCAATTAATTCGCAATATACGACTCTTTAATCTTTTAAATTAAAGTTAAATTAAAGACTCGTATCTTCAAATTCGATTTTACGTGAAAAAGTTTCATCCTTTCTTTTAGAGTTATAGAACACGTCATCCTGTATAGCTGCAACAAACAATTTGTAATTTCTATACACATTTTATTAATATACATTTGAGAATCGTAGAAGAAATTTCATGTACACATTATGTGTATTACATTGAAAGATTTTAGAATATCGTTGGACAATAGACTAAGAGACGATTATTTCGCTTACATTAAGTTGAAATCAGTGAAAATTGAAATTAATCTAAAGACGTGTATAGAAATTACATTTACTGCAAACAGGACTAAAATAATACGAAAATTCTTTACCGATCTCTGATATTTCTCATATTTCTATCAACAATATTCATTATCTACTTCTTGAGAGTTTTGTAACAAATTTTAAACTATGTTTAATTTCGCGATATTACTTCAATAAAGTTCGCGCGTGCATATATATGTGTACACGTGTAGGAAAAAAAAAAAACAGGACAAAAAAGAACACTGTACTTCGCAACAAACACGTCAATTATTTTGTAATAATTTTCACGTAGTAAAACGCGATTAGATTTCTCGATCAATCACGATCTTGAGTCGTTGGACGAAAATTTCAAAATGTTCTTTGTACACAAGTTCCACGTATATACCGTAGCCATAGTAGCTAGGTTAGACGATCAGAAAAAGAAAGAAAGGCGGGAGAAAAAAATCGTCGACCCGATGGCATTGCTTAGTTGCGCACAATCGATACATTGTGCGCACGTGAAGAAACGAGACGTCGAGATTGGCCCATTTCGCCTTCGACCCCTTTCGTATTTGTATTTCCGGTGACGTACAACCGAGCACCGGCGAATCTCGAGGAAAATCCGCACGTTTGGCCAATAATTCGTCCCTTTTGTTGGAAAGGCTGGAAACGTTGGGATAGTTTCGGTGAAAGTCCGATTGTTTTCTCTTACGGTCACCGCGCTCTGCGCTAAACATGGACGAGCCACCGATAAACGCCCATTACACCCGTTCTGACGACATTTCGCGAGCGTGAAATCTATTCCGACCGATCAGTCTGTAATTCCAAACTGTAATTTCAGATCGCGTCGTGTGAAATTTTTCCGATTTTCGTTAGTGCAGTAGCTTTGAAAATTATTTTCACATTAAATAATTTATATATAAATATATAAATATAAATATATATATATATATTATTAAATAACTATATATAAATATATATTATTAAATAATTATATATAAATATATAAATATATTTATTATTAAATAGTTATATATAAATATATATATAATTAATAATTTTTATAGTATTATAATATAAATATATATTATTAATAATTTATATATATATATAAATATATATATATTATTAATAATTTATATATATATATAAATATATATATATTATTAATAATTTATATATATATATATATACATACAGGGTGTTTCGTAACATGTGAGACCCACTCCGGGAGCTGATTGTACGCCTAAAAATAACGACAAAAAAATCATATAAATATACGTCCTATTTGTCTTCGTTTATAAGATATAACGAATTTTCTGTTTTAATTACTTTTACAAAAGATGTTCGAAAATGACCACTTTGCATTTGAGGACAAGCCTGCACGCGTCTTGTCATTCATCTGGTTAATCTCTCTATCATTCCTACTGTTTCTCGAATTTGTCGGAAGCCTTTCTCTATTCTATTTCGTAGTATTTCAGCATTTTCAATCGATGTTGCGTGTACAATAGATTTTAAATGTCCCCACAAGTGAAAATCTAATGGATTCAAATCC
>NW_025109452.1:0-6402 GCF_011392965.1 Frieseomelitta varia
TGTACTATATCAGTACTACGTATGTGATTAGTATTACCAATAGGTGTCAGTTAATTGAATAAATTTATAATTTTGGTATTTTTTTTAACTTTTTAACACAGCTTACGTTTATATAATGTTTTTTTATATTTATAAAATATAATATAATATTAATATAACATAATTAATTATGTTAATATTATATTTTATATATAATTTGATACAATATTTTTGTAATTATATCAATATTATATTTTATATATAATTTAATATAATACTTTTATAATTATATTAATATTATATTTCATATATAATTTAATATAATATTTTTATAATTTTATTAATATTATATTTCATATATAATTTAATATAATATTTTTATAATTATAAATTTGCGTTGACACCGTTTGATAGAAATGAGATAAAAATGAAACACTCTGCATAATAAATGTCAAAGACGATCCCATTCACAATCCAATCTTAATATACTGGATCGCGAGTATTTAAATACTCTTTCTCTTTAATTTTTAAAAATTAAAATGCCTGAAAAGCCTACTCGTCATCAAATATCTTTTAATTTTTATATAATAGCCCCAGACTTGATCAATGTAATTATGATGGTACCAGTGTTAACGAAATTTCCCAAAACGTTTCGCACAACTCACGTAAAATAAAACTCATGTAAAATGAGCTGTATAAAAACTGTATATGAAATAAGATACCATCCGATTTGAAACGAAAAGGTTAAAACAACCATGTCCAATGAGTCAACTTTCTACAGCTTTTACGATTTTGTTTTCCCGAAACAGCCGCGAAATTTTTTTACGAATGCGCGGTCGCCTTTGTGTCGACAAAGTTTGCGGCCCCAGTTTCTGGGATTTCATCGTTCCTCCTCGGGAATCGACTGCTTTTTAAGGAGATTAAGTCGAAACATTTGAAATGTAAAGCATCTCGCAGATAAATCAAACGCGCCGTGCTTACTTACATCTGGCAAGCATTTCATTTTAATTCCACGCCGAGAGTCGTTATACAGATGCAAAGTGGTGAGGTATTACGAGTTTCGTGTCATAAATCTTGCATGCTCCGTTTGCAAGGGAACTCCTCCTTCCTCTTTTACGAAATGTAAAAAAATATTTCACGGACAGCGGGACCTCGAATCTTGTGTCGTGTATTTCATACGACAGAGATCGAAATTTGATTAGTCGAATCGCAGAATCGGCCCTTCAAAATTTTTTCGATAGAACGCTGGATAAGTGATATTTGTCTATTCACAAATAAGTTTTTCTCAATTGTCGCGCAAATTTTTCGCAATGAAAATATAGATAGATGAGACATGTGTAATACAAAATAGAAAATATAAAGAGAAATAAAATAAACAATACGAATATAGATAAACGGGAGAAAATTCACTTCAATTTAAACAAAAGTTGATTTATAGATAAGTAAATAGGTAGTGATTAATATTCAGACATTAACTATTGAAATTGTCGCAATTTTGTCAAAGTCGAATATTAAACTTGATAAACTTAAGCACAATGATAAGTTTAATTTAGAAAAATTATAAATGAGCAATTATAAACTTAATTTATTATATATATTATATAATAATAAATAATATATAATATATTATAATATATATAATATAATATTATATAATATATATAATATAATAATATTATATATAATATATTATATAGTAATAAATAATATTATATAATATATATAATATAACAATATTATATAATATATATAATATAATATATAATATAACAATATTATATAATATATATATAATATAATAATATTATATAATAAAGATTATAAATAAGCAATAATAAACTTAATTTATTACAAATAAGCTTACTTTATAGCTTGAAGGCATCGAATAGAAAAAGTGACGATTTCGTCGCCTGAGCCTAATGTTCAAAGTTCAATAAAATAGTAGGAGAAAAAAATCGTATATCAAATTTTCAAAGATCGTCGCAAAGGGGAGGATCGTCCGCTCCTTCCCAAATCCATTGTAGATTCAGTCGTGGAAGAAATGTCTTTTTTTAATCTTCTCGAGAAGATACTACGTGATTTAAAAACATCTTGAAATTAAAATGAATAATACATTTTGAAAATGGAGGCTTCGAAGCGTGTTCGAAACGAGCCTCGTTGCTGCGCGATCCTTCTTCTCCAGCTTGAATATTTAGTGCCCGAATAAGCGTCACTGTTACTCCATTACGGAAATGAATTCACTCGATTCGAGTGATTCGAGTAGTCGTTCGAAGAGAAAGTTTGAAAATGAGAGAACACCATTGAGGGTGTATTATTATTTTCTTTTTCCTTTTTTCTTCTTTTTTTTTTAACACTCCCTATCTCTGTTCTTCTTTTATTTGTAGTAGGAAGCGAGTGAAAATTAGCAAAGATGTACGGCCTAATTCTGGAAAACATGTCCGAGTATATACGACAGGTATACGGGGAAGATCGATGGGAAGAGATTCGACGACAAGCGTCTGTAGATCAACCTAGTTTCAGTGTTCATCAGGTTTACCCTGAGAACCTCATACCAAGGCTAGCAAAGAAGGCTATTCAGGTAGGTGTTGTCACTGTAATATCACATATTGAATACCGTCTGTTAAATATTATAGTCATTGTATTTTTAATGTAACTTTCCAAATTAGTAAGATTAAAGATTAAAGATTAAAGAAAATTATTCAAATTGTCGAGTCCGTTTGTTATTATTGATTTGAGTATCTTGTTTGTTAATTGTCTCTATTTTTCATGTGTGTGTGTATATATATACATATATATATGATCAAATTATATATAAATTATATATAAATTAAATATTATACATATATTAAATTATATATAATTAAATATAATATTATATATATAATTATATATAATTAAATATAATATTGTATATATTAAGTTATATATAATTAAATCTAATATTATATATGTAATTATATATAATTAAATATAATACTATATATATTAAATTATACATAATTAAATATAATATTATATATACAATTATATATATTAAATTGTATATAATTAAATATATTATATATATAATTATATATAATTGAATATAATATTATATATATACAATTATATACATTGAATTATACATAATTAAATATAATATTATATATACAATTATATATATTGAATTGTATATAATTAAATATAATATTATATATATTAAATTATACATAATTAAATATAATATTACATATACAATTGTATATATTAAATATAATATTATATATACAATTATATGTATTAAATTTTATATAATTAAATATAATATTATATATAAATTGTATATATGTATATATATATATATATATATATATATATATATATATATATATAATCAAATTCTGTCTTTAAAAAAAATATATATACTGTACAAGTACACCCAGATATACTTCTAATCGTGCGATAATTTTGTCCTACCGAGTGATTCTCAACGCACAATGTTGCGAACGCTATGAATCAGAAAATCAATGATTTAGATCGTAATTTGAAAGTAATTACTCTGCATTGTTTCTTAATAATCATCTCTGTGTACTGATATTCGTCTAACTCAATCGAATACATTTCTCACCCACACCACAGGTACTTGGCATAACGGAAAAAGAATTTTTCGATCAGATGGGTGTACACTTCGTAGGATTCGTTGGCCAGTACGGTTATGATCGTGTGCTTTCAGTACTTGGACGTCACGTAAGAGATTTCCTTAACGGGTTGGACAATTTGCACGAATATCTGAAATTCTCCTACCCTAGGATGAGAGCGCCCTCGTTTATTTGCGAAAACGAGACGCGGCAAGGTGAATGAATTTTCAATGCAAGTCACTTTTCCATTTTCCTTTGATTTCTCTTTTCTCTCTCTCTCTCTCTCTCTCTCTCTCTCTCTCTTTGTGGAGAGCGAGAGTGTTCGATATATATTCTATATACTTAAATATTCTATATACCTGAGGAAATATTTCCTATACATGTATACGAGATATATTCAAACACGATCAATACAGACATTTGTGGAAATATTTTTTATACATTGAATATTAAATATTTATAAATACTTTTTATACGTTGAATATTAAATATTTATAAATATTTTTTATACGTTGAATATTAAATATTTGTAAATATTTTTTATATATTGAATATTAAGTATTTATAAATATTTTGTTATATATTGAATATTAAGTATTTATAAATATTTTCTATACATTGAATATTAAGTATTTATAAATATTTTTTATATATTAAATATTAAGTATTTATAAATATTTTTTATATATTGAATATTAAGTATTTATAAATATTTTTTATATATTGAATATTAAGTATTTATAAATATTTTTTATATATTTTAAATATTTATTTATATATATATTTAAAAATATGTATATTTATAAATATATATTTAAAAATATGTATATTTATAAATATATATTTAAAAATATGTATATTTATAAATTTACTTATAAATATTTATATAAATATAAGTATTTAATATTAAATATAAATATTTAATATTTAATCAAATATAAAATATAAAAAATAAAAATATACAACAAAAAAAAAAGAAACTGAAGCAAAATTGGTTTATCATCCAAAAAGTGCTCCTTTCATCGTTCCCTGCCATCCTCGTTGATCCATGATTACGAAGTAATCATACACGCTCTAGTATAAAAGAAATAAATTCTTCGCGGGTCTAAATTCACCTAAACTCCCCTTCATTCATTTCAGGCCTGACCCTCCATTACAGGAGCAAACGGCGCGGATTCGTTTATTACACGATGGGCCAGATAAGAGAGGTGGCTCGTCACTTTTATCACAAGGAATTACAGATCGAGCTGGTGCGCGAGGAGGTCCTTTTCGACACCGTGCACGTCACTTTTCAGCTCACCTTTGATAACAGGGCGTTTACGCAAGCCTCGCTGGCCATGACACGCGAGGAGAAACACTTGCCGATAGGAGCGTCTGTCCTGTTCGAAATATTTCCATTTTGCATCGTTTTCGGGTGTGTCTACAGAGCAAGCCTACATTTTTTCTTTACCGACAGACATGTCTTTTTTTCTCTTTTTCTCCATCTGTCAGACATATCAAAAGTATATCTGAAAATATCCAACGACAGTGGAGATCTTGTCGAGATGTGAAACACCATCTCGTGCACTCGTTCGAGATACACACGAGAAAATGGAATTGGCAATTTCGATTCGATTCGCGATATTTGTGGAAGGTCTCGAGGGGCCTTACATATCTGTTTCAATGAAATATTTTCATATTCGAGGGACAAGGGCTGGCGAATTTTGCCTGAATGAAAAATGAACGGGCAGAGAAATGATAATGAACTTTTGACATTGTATACTTTTTGTTTTTCTTCTGTTTTTCCAGCTATTGCGATGCATCTTCGTCAACGCTGTGTGTTGGCTTTTGCGAGTCGTCCCTTCGTCTCGAAATCATTTCACCATTCGAGTGTTCGTTTAATTTTGAAAACAGGTGAGAATCGCTAGGTGCGATGAGGAAATGGTTTCGAGAAAAGGACGTTGACTTTCTCACGGATCGGGTTGCAAAAATCTTCAGAGTCTTTTGCAGAAATTTATTTACACGTGGAAAAATAACCACGTGACTTCAAAGGTAAAGGACAAAAGTTCATTATCGTTTCACAAAGAAGTGTCTCTCCGTTTATTTTTCATTTGCAAAATATACTTAAAGAAACGAGACGCTCGTCTAAAATTATTTCGCGTGAAATTTCACGACCTGAAGAATCTACATGTTCCAAAATGTAACAAAAATGACAATCAATTATACACGACAAAGTATTGACTTATTCTCAATGCATTAAGATTAAAGTTTTCGTTTGTCAAAGCTCGTAATTAAGATTCTTCCTTAATTTTCAGATCGGACATGATTGTAAGGAGTATCGGTAATTCTCTGATGGTAATACTGCCCGATCTAGTTGGCAAAAAGATAACGCACTTTTTCGATCTTGTCAGGCCGCTCATTGCGTTCAAATTTCATTCGGTGCGTATATTTTGAATATAAAAATACAAAAAGTGCCGTGAAATATAAAAAGTTTATGAAACTCGCATTTTTAAACTTTATGATTCGTTAACTTTTTTATTACGATTTTATTTCCGTATAATTTAAATAATTATTATTTAATATTATCATAATAATTATTATATTATATTAAATAATTATTAATTATTAGTAATATTATAACATAATATATATACATTATATTTATATATTAATATTTATCAAATAATAATTAATTATTAGTAATATTTATATTATAATATAATATATATTATATTTGTATATTAAGATTTATTAAATAACTTAATTATTAATATTATAATATAATATATATTGTATTTGTATATTAATATTTATTAAATAACTTAAT
>NW_025109453.1:0-6409 GCF_011392965.1 Frieseomelitta varia
GAGAGAGAGAGAGAGAGAGAGAGAGAGAGAGAGAGAGAGAGAGAGAGAGAGAGAGAGAGAATACAAGATAAAAGAGGAAGAGAACAAATGTTTAGGTTAGGTTTAGGTTTAGATTAGAGAGAGAAAGACAATATAAGATAAAAGAGAAAGAAAACGTAACAAATGTTTAGATTAGGTTTAAATTAGGTTTAGGTTAGATTAGAGAAAGAGAGACAATATAATATAAAAGAGGAAAAGAACGTAACAAAGGTTTAGTTTAAGTTTAGATTTAGATTAGGTTTAAGGTAGGTTTAAATTAGATTTAATTTAGGTTAGAGTCTTTCGCGCCTTTGAAACGAAATTGCTCGAGACCACGGGATGACGAATGGAATGGAACACGAGGGAGAGGAAGACGGCGGCACACGAAATAGTTGCTAAACTCGTTTATTTCGTTTCGATTGGAACGCTTGCCTATTATAATCGAGAGAAACTAGGAAGTTCTACTCGCCTGAGATGCGAGTTGCGTGCGTGTGTATATACAAACGAAACACACAGCGGTCCCCAATGGGGTAATGACGATTCGCTTAGTTTAATTTGTTCGTGCGACGCGCGCGAGTTTTGCCCGGGTTGTTTAAATCGATCAGCGAAACTTCGAGAGCAATTAACTTTTTCTATTTCTCTCCGACGAGTCGGACCGGCCGATTTCGGTCCGGGGATTTTGTCCTGGACTCCGTTGAAAGTCCAATTAAAAGGCTCGGCACCACGGTGTGCATTTCGAAAGGGCGCAATGAAAACTTATTCAGCTTCAGAGCCATATAATACGGATTATTTATTTTTATCTGATTGACGAAGCTCGGGAGGCAAATACTCGAGAGGCTGGGGGATGGCCAGAAGGATCCTTCAGGAATCGGATTCACGACCCGATAAACTGTTTAAACTGTTGGAGCGAAAGAAAATATGTATTTCGCATTCTTTCCTCTTCGTGGCTCTCGTTTAGCATTCGATCGATGAATAATGTTATGGACGCAGTCGCATGAACGATCGAACGATCCGTTCATTTACGTTTTCTATTAATATCTGTATTCCCCGAGGCGTTCGTCGCTTGTGAATAATTTGAGCGTGGAACTGATCTCGCGCGACAGTTGATGAAATTTTGACAAATGATTTTATCGGCGGGTGGCCGAAATTTTGATAGACGATCTGTCACGTTCAAATGTTGCTCGCTGTTGAATTACGTGCACGCGACATTACGCGTACTGATGTTGACAGATACGGCGCTCGATAGTACTTACTTTGAATCCTTTGTACCATTCTTTTATAGTTGCCTCGTCGTATCTCGTGTGCGACTTGAGAAAATCCATATCCTCTTTGCTCAGCTTGTCTTTGCTGCCGAAACAACCCATTTTGAAATCTGTAACAAAGAGCATCCTTCTGTTACTATCAATATATACTGACTATTAATTATTAATTTTCTTTTTAGATTGTAATAGAATATTTATTGTTACCAAAATGGTTACCAAGATGGAATCAACGTAAGCAGCCTTTTTTAAATATTACAATGTTTGTTCGGAGAAATATACTTGATGGTATCCTAACGGTAGAACTGCATTAGAAAAAAATAATATACAAACTTTTATTATATAGATTTTGTACAAACAATCATTTAAATCTCTAGAAATACGCTGTCTGAAATATCTAACAAAAATTATAAATTGGTCATTTTTGTCATTTTGGTAATTCTAGTATCAATATTCATACTGAAAGAGAATGAGTGTATGCATATAATAATATGCTGAAATTATTATTAATTTTTATTATAATATGCTGAATTATTAATTTTCTTTTTAGATTGTAACAGAGCATTTATTGTTACCAAAATGGTTACCAAGATGGAATCAACGTAAGCAGCCTTTTTTAAATATTACAATGTTTGTTCGGAGAAATATACTTGATGGTATCCTAACGGTAGAACTACATTAGAAAAAAATAATATACAAACTTTTATTATATAGATTTTGTACAAACAATCATTTAAATCTCTAGAAATACGCTGTCTGAAATATCTAACAAAAATTATAAATTGGTCATTTTTGTCATTTTGGTAATTCTAGTATCAATATTCATACTGAAAGAGAATGGATGCACATAATATGCTGAAATAACATTTGTATGAAAAATCATTTAAATATCTAAGAATGCAGTTTGACGTCTTTGAAATATCTAAGAAAAATTATAAATTGATCACTTTGATCATTATGGTTATATTCTAGTATCAATATTCATACTGAAAGAGAATGGGTGTATGCACATAATATGCTGAAATAACATTTGTATGAAAAATCATTTAAACCTCTAAGAATACAGTTTTACGTCTTTGAAATATCTAACAAAAATTATAAATTGATCACTTTGATCATTATGGTTATATTCTAGTGTTAATATTCATAGTGAAAGAGAATGGGTATATGCATATAATATACTGAAATAACATTTGTACGGTAGATCGTTTAAACCTTTGAAAGTACACTGTTTTACATCTTTGAAATATTTAATAAAAATTACAAATTGGTCATGTTTACTATTCTGGTAATTCTAGTGTTAATATTCACAGTAAAAGAGAACAAGCGTGTATGTATAATACATCCAAATAACATTTGCACGAGAAATCACTTAAATCTGTAAAAATACACTGTTCTAAAACGTTCTCGTGTATAGAATATCCAACAAACGCTTATAAATTCGTCTTTAATGGTTTCGTAGTTTCAGTATTAAAAAATTGCTTAGAACTACTTGAAGAGGGAGGAAGGAACGTGAACTGGGTAAACGTGAAAAGTAAATGAACAACTAACCCAGAAAGAAAGGGGGAGAGAGAGAGAGAGAGAGAGAGAGAGAGAGAGAGAGAGAGAGAGAGAGAGAGAGAGAGAGAGAGAGAGAGAGAGAGAGAGAGAAAGGAAGTTGGCACACACGTGTACATACGTGTATACAGAAAAAAAAGAAGAGAAAAGGAAAGAAAAGAGAAGAGAGAGAGAGAGAGAGAGAGAGAATATCGTTGAAAGCATAAGCACGAGCAAAAGAGGAGCAAAAAGGGGGAGTAAAAGTAATGTCGTCATGAGAGTGGTCAATACACGATCGGAATAAAAAGTTTCGAAGAAAGAAGGCAGTCCTCGTTCGGGAGGTTGAAAGAGAGGAGTTTCGTTTTCCACGTCCGAAGAGAGGAAGTCGGGGCAGAGCTCGTGACTCGACTTAAAAATTAGGCTACTGTCGTAAAGAGCGGTATTAGAGTCCGAGACAGACTGTTAACTGCGTGTTTTCACCTTGCGTAATGAACTGCGGCGCAAGAAGGTTACCTCCGTTCTGTATTAAACAAGCATGCGCTTGTTAGATTCATGATACATTGAAGGAAAGCACGAAAAGAAAAAAGAACTTTGAATAATATTTAAAACTTTAAATAATGTACAATAATAATATTTAAATATTGAATATTTAAAATTAAATATTGAATAATAGTAAATAATTCAAAATTAAATACTGAATAATAGTAAATATCAATATTTAAATATTACTGAATAATATTTAAAATATTTAAAATAACATTCAAAATATTTAAATAATATTAAATATAATAATATTAAAATATTTAAATAATGTTAATAATAATAATATCTAAGAATATTTAAAATATTTAAAATAATATTTAAAACTACTACTATGATACTTTGTATTTTTCTAGCGATTTTTTTCCAGTAAATGAATACTTTACTCGCAACGTTGCTCATTCACGCTACTGGAATTTTAATTAACGTTTAACCAACGATCTACGCTTGCGAAAAAAATGTGAAAATAAACACTGTTGGCACGATTCTCAACAAATATCGAGATACATTTGCCATTGATTTTTGTTCTTCCTTTTTATTTCTTGACACGTTACTTTTGGAATTTTGTAGTTCTTATTCTCTACATAGAATAATAAATATTATTATTACTGTTATCATTTAAGTATTATTATTCACGGAAAAATATTATTCTTTACAGAATTTAATTCTTTTTTTTCTTTTCTTCAAACTTGACCAAACTACATCAACTTGGGTCGATACTTTAAAAGAATTAAAGATCATAATTCATGATTAATATACAGCTAGGAAATTCAGTATTGGCCACACTTGGTGTTCCTGGCAATTTATGGAAACAGATTTTGCTACTGCATCGTGTTATCGCTCGTTTTCACAAGAAAATGTCGCAGGCAAAACTAGACGTGCCAATAATTTCTTGATCTACCGTAACATGCTTGTCCTCGAAAGAAGAGCAAGTCCTGTTCAGTCGAAATCTAAAAAAAAACTGAAGGACACTCCGAGCTTGTAACATTGTAACTTTATTCGTGCTTCGTTAGTTTATTTATACAAGTAAGTAAGACTCGCGAACGCGTGAATTACGATTGCGTTTGCCAATTACCGAACATAGCGAACTTTGGTCGTGCAAATATTAGCCACGATGCATTAGAACACGTTGCAGCCGGCGAGTTAAAAATATTAGTCGGCGAAACGATCGATAAACGTTCAGCTGTGTTTGCTGCGAAATAGTTGAAAAATGAACGAGGAGGGAAACGGCGAGGACACTTGTTAAAAATATACACTTTTCGTCATTCGTTGGACGCGGAATGGGATTTACGTTTACGTGAACGCGCGTTGTGCCACCGTGGCAGGATTTAATAGGACGTTAAGTCCTTCGTGTGCGCGGCGACGGACCAACGTGATGAGACCTCGTGAAACGCGAAGTAAATGTAGGACATAATTAACACAACGCACACATCGGGAGACCTCGTTGCAAAGACGACGCCGATCCGTGTCAACTGAATTGCGCCTGTTCCCTCCGCTATTTACTGGATTAAAGGCTTCTATCCGAGAGATTAGTGACGCGTCTCGTACGTTAGAATGGAGAAAAAGAAAAAGGAAAAAGAAATATCGAGCAATCGAACTTTGCGCGTGGCTTCGTCACGACAGAAATTGTAAATTGAAGTTATTTTGGACACATGGGTTTTGGGTTTGAGAACATGGCACCGATAATTTAAGAAAAAGGACAGAGCAGAGTTTAGGAGACTTTAAATCTGAATCGAATGACGCCGAGGCGTTAAATTTTTGAGCGAGACAAATTATAAATCGAAGAGAGTATCAATAATTTAAGAAAAAAGGGAGCAGAGTTTGGACAGACTTTAAACCTGAATTGAATGACGCTGAGCGTTAAATTTTTGCGCGAGACAAATTAAAAATAGAAGAGAAGTTATTCTGGACAGGAATTTAAATTTAGATGCCCTGAGAAGAAAAACACAATAATTTATAGAGAACAGAATTTGAAAGAATTTGTTTCACGTGACATAACCTCAATTCTCTTCCATCTAATTCAATTTAATTTCTCGTCCATACGTATGAAACAAATTATAAATTGGACGAGAATTATTTTGAACATGAATTTACATTTAGACAGTCTGAGAAGAGAACATCGATAGTTTGAGAAAAAAAGGGAACAGAATTTGAAAGACTCTAAATTTGTTTCACGTAACATAACCTCAATTTTCTTCCATATAATTCAATTTAATTTTTCCTTCATACGTATGAAACAAATTATAAATTGGACGAGAATTATTTTGAACATGAATTTACATTTAAACAGTCTGAGAAGAGAAAAAAAGGGAACAGAATTTGAAAGACTTTAAATTTGTTTCACGTGACATAACCTCAATTCTCTTTTATCTAATTCAATTTAATTTCTCCTCCATACGTATGAGACAAATTATAAATCGGAGGAGAATTATTTTGAACATGAATTTACATTTAGACAGTTTGAGAAAAAAACATCAATAGTTTGAGAAAAAAAGGGAGCAGAATTTGAAAAACTCTAAATTTGTTTCACGTGACATAACCTCAATTCTCTTCCATTTAATTTAATTTAATTTTTCTTTCATACGTATGAAACAAATTATAAATTGGACGAGAATTATTTTGAACATGAATTTACATTTAAACAGTCTGAGAAGAGAAAAAAAGGGAACAGAATTTGAAAGACTTTAAATTTGTTTCACGTAACATAACCTCAATTCTTTTTTATCTAATTCAATTTAATTTCTCCTCCATACGTATGAGACAAATTATAAATCGGAGGAGAATTATTTTGAACATGAATTTACATTTAGACAGTTTGAGAAGAAAACATCAATAGTTTGAGAAAAAAAGGGAGCAGAATTTGAAAAACTCTAAATTTGTTTCACGTGACATAACCTCAATTCTCTTCCATTTAATTTAATTTAATTTTTCTTTCATACGTATGAAACAAATTATAAATTGGACGAGAATTATTTTGAACATGAATTTACATTTAAACAGTCTGAGAAGAGAAAAAAAGGGAACAGAATTTGAAAGACTTTAAATTTGTTTCACGT
>NW_025109454.1:0-6411 GCF_011392965.1 Frieseomelitta varia
TGGTGAGGGAGAAGGAATAGCTGGCTGAAAATTCGTAGTCTGTATCAGGAGGACATGACAATCGAGGAAGTGGCACGACATCTCCCGCCGATAAACGGTTCTCCTGATACAGAGATTTTTGAAAAATTTTGAACCTGGAATATGTCGTGAGGGAGAAGGAATAGCAGGCTGAAAATTCGTAGTCTGTATCAGGAGATCATAGCACTTGAGGAGGTGGCACGACATTGCCCGCAGACAAACGGTTCTCCTGATACAGAGATTTTTTAAAAAACTTTGAACCTAGAATAACTCGTGAAAGAGGATGATTAGATGGCTGAAAATTCGTATTTTGTATCAGGAGGACATGACAATCGAGGAGGTTGCACGACATTGCCCGCCGATAAAGAGTTCTCCTGATACAGAGGTTTTTTGAAAATTTTTGAACCTGTAATATCTGGTGATGGAGGAGGAGTAGCTGGCTCAAAATTCGTATTCTGTATCAAGAGAGCATGGCAATTGAGGAAGTGGCACGACATCTCCCGCCGATAAACGGTTCTCCTGTTACAGAAATATTTTGAAAAATTTTGAAGCTGTAATATCTCGTGTAAGGGAAATTAGATCTGGCTGAATATTCGTACTTTGTGTCAGGAGAGCATGAGCTCATTACAAATTGAACTTTCATCGCGTACTCATCGATTAATTTATAGAAGTTAACGTTTAATGTCATTTATAAATATTCTAGTTGTTTATACATTATCTTGTAGCGGCCTAGAGTCCGTCAAGTACGAGTTTCGAACACCGACTTGTACAAGCCACAAGTGTCTGTGCGCCTAACGTCGAAGTCTAACGATATTCGATGTTAAGCAAACAGAGTGCGGAACACCGCAGGATGGGTTGACCATTCAGCCTTAGCGAGTAGTTGGAACAACAAGCATCTGGGATAAGGGGTCGCTGCCATCAGCCCCACTGATGAATCTTGGCAGCGACTGTGAGACGAAACGCATAACATTTCCTCACCTTACTCGCATTACATCTTCCTACATTACCTTCACTCATGCAATCTCATTTCTTCATCCTCGCACACACCAAACACAGTTCAATCCCCTTCAATCTAATATTCCATGATTGTTAAAAATGTCGAAAGTGAGTATAATAGTAGTGTTATATAGGTGGTAAAAATGCATTTGTTGACTATGGTATTAGTAGTTAGATTGTGAACTTGATAGAGATTCCTCGTCATCCTTCAGTGCCCCGCTGGAGAGGTCTAATAGTTTACTTATCAGTTAATTGTAAGTGTTGTACGTTTAGTCCGTGAAATAAAAAAAAGAATGAAATTTGCACGATCTAATCTAAATTCTATGTTGCGTAGTTCTTAATTTGATACCGTTTTGCAATCATTTGAGTTTTGCATATGTTTGTAAAATCATATCTATTACCAGGTCTCAACATGAGAAGGTGACTACGGACGAGACCTGCTCCGGGCCGTAATCCTGATCACCCTGCATTATATGGAAGCAACTCGGCATTCAACTTAATGAATGATACTTATTTGATGAACTTATTTTAATAATAATGTAAAAATTTGAATGATAATAAATCGTTAAGGAAGAAAAAGGAAGAAAGAAGGAATATTTGTGCGTCAACGACGTACATATAATATTGGATAAACATATAGTGACTTTACTAAAGGTAAGGTCGAAACGTGGTATTTCCCACTTTTTATCTACCTTCTTCCATTTTACTACGTCAATTATAATGAAGCATTCACAATGCTACGTTTCGAGAATTTTCTACTTTATGAGTAAATTTAATATAAATTTACGTTAATATAATTTACTTTATTTTGGATAAAAGTGTAATATTCTTTGCCAAAAAATTTAGAGGCAAAATTACTATAAATACGCTTGCAAAGCAAGTCGATGATGGATAGTAATTACTAGATTACATATGTTTATGCAATTATTATTATGAGCATAACGGAAGGAATAGAGTTTAAATCGGTATTCGTCTTAACTACACACTAAGTATTACAATAAACGTCTTACTTTTAATATTTTATATATTTTGAGAATATTTGATGGTTTTTGGAATCTTAAATTACTTAGAAACGCATGAAGATTCATAATCTTTATGTCGATCTGACCTCGACGTATAAGGAGCGTTGAGCAGATCGATGGCTTGCTGTCTTTCGTTAATGAAAGTCAGCTGGTTCAATGGAAAGTTGGTTTGAGGTTGGATTGGTATGATATCTAATAATACACTCGTCAGACGTGCGATTTGATTGTACAATGTTGATAATCTGACTAACTTGTATTGGATGATTGAGGTATGTAGATTGTCGTACGTCGATGGATTGCTCGGGAACTTCTGTGCGCGCTGCGCGATTGCCAAAAAAACATTAACTGTCTATTTTCCTTGTGGACTGGTCTTATATAGTTCTGGATTCTATGGTTACTGGATTAGGGAGGTACGTTAATTTCTTCCAGATGTGAGCGAGATCAGTCCCAAAAAGTAACGTTTGCACTTTTTTAAGGCCCCAGGATGTGTTCCTCGCAATATGTCTTGGATGTCGTGAAAAAGTTGCGATAAAGACATTTGCCGAGTCTTCGAATTGAGAGTCGGGCATAACTACAACAATGAAATAAAAAGTAAGAAAAGAAAACATGAAGTAATCGGGTGAACGGAAATCCCTGCCGTGGAGAAAATAGTGAATATGAAAGTTTTATTCTTGGCTCGATGAATTTATTTTTCGCATCTCTTTTTCGAATTCGTTTATGATGGGGACCATTGCGATGAAGAAACTTACCGAGCCTTGGAATTGGTAGTCGATGAGTTTGTCCTTCGCGGTACGAGTTTCATCCGCGTTGTGTCGATAAGGCCGAACACTTTGATTAACATTGAAACTATCAAATCTTCAAAGTGACAGATTTACTACTTCTACAGTTAAAGATGCGCATATCTCTATCAAAATTTATATTGATTTTTATTTAAATAACGGCATAATCATGTGGACTTATTTATTTTAATTAATATCATTTGAATTACAATAATATATAACGACGTAATACATACGATTAGATAAACATAATATGTAATGGTAAATATACATATTACAGATCGGTAATTCCAGTATTTGTCATACGACTGACACACGAAGAACGTCAGTGCTTGATAAAAATAACAGAACTCGTGACATTATTGCGTCACGGAAAAATAAGTTGTCATTAACAATGAATCAGTGATTGTTTTAAAGACGCATTTCAAATAATTGCAGATAAGTGACAGGGACAATAAGTGTTCATTTTCGAACATAGAGTTAGTTCTTAAATTAAATTCAATAATAGTGAATTACTTAATTAGTAAAAAAACTCGTTTCAAAATGTGTACTTGTATACATATACAAGATGAACTAACTTGATCACTTTGAATATCTTTATTTTTGAAGATGTCAAAAAATTTTGTTTATTTTGTTGAACATTATTCAGTATAGACCACAATATGAAACTAATGATTTTTTCTCTTTTTGTAGAAAGAGGTATATCGGAGATCCACTTTTTTAAATGAAATAATATATTTTCAATTACATCAATTGATGCGGCTCAACATTTGTAAAAAAATATTAACTTATGTATGTCAGAAAATTATTAATTTAGGTAACATTTTCATCTTAATTCTGTAATATTCTCCTGTTCATACTATCCTTGTTTTTCATACATAGAAAGCTTTGGAAATGATGAAAATGTTATATTGTTCATAAGCAGGATAATTTAGATTTATAATTAATAGGATATTATTTTACTTGAAACCTTAGTACATAATATATATTTAATTTAATAATTTAATAATATATATTTAATTTAATATACGTAATATTTATTGGTATTCATTCATTACATATTCATGCACAGAATGCGTCTTTTGTATATTTTATGAATGCAACTATTTTTAAAACATTTACGTATTACATTCGTCATCGCCTTATCATTCTCGCGAGATAAAAAAGCGAAAAATGATGTAAATGCAACGATTATTAACTCGTCTGCGATAAAATCAAATCATAAAAATTTGATTAATAATTGAGGAAAAGCCATGTATATTTTCTATTTAAAACTAAATTATTACAAAATCTTTATTGATCATATAGAAATAAAAAAAAAACAAATTTTTGTAACTATAATACTATTTTTAACTTTCGACATAATTTAGTTAGTTCAACATTTTGTTTTATGAATCCTTTCGCCAGAAAACTCCTATATATATATATAATTTATACGCTCTTTTTTTTCTTGTTGCACTTTGTTTAAAGACTTTTGGTCCTTGACTATCGTTACACAGACTTGTTACGATGAAATTAAATTTAATGGCACGTAGAGCTTTTTCTAACTTCACAAATATTTTTCTTCTTCGCAAGATTTTTTCTTCTTTCTTTATTATTATTCACACAATTTATTTAACAAGAAATTTCTTTGAAAATAAAAAGAAAGAAAAAGTAAACAATAGTCCCCGTGTTTAAAGCATTAAACTTTTGTGCCTTTTATGATTGAATATCATTCCCTTTTTACGTTGGATGGAAAGGAGTAGCCCGATATTAATAAAAGAAGATTACTATAGTCATATGCCTTAAATTCATTTATTTACACGCAAATATATTATATGTATACGTATAGATATTTATATTATGTATATATATATATATGTGTGTGTGTATATATATTATGTATATGTATATAAATATATATATACACATATATATATATCACTGTTATATTGCTATATAACCCTTGAGATTTACACGTACAACCTACGGTTATTTCGACATCGTCGATCTCACGAAATCTTTTACTCGTTACTCTCTCTTAGCTCACGTTGATATACACGTACAATGTCGATGTATCGTAGCAAACAAATGAGAACAGATTTGCTGAAACTACATTTTCTTTCTTTCTCTTCTCTTTTCTTTTTTTTTTTAATTTCGAAGCATTCAATTGGGAATTATTTCGTTCATTTTACAATGATATATCTCCTTCGATTTAATATGTATAATATTTATGATTACTCAATCATCGAATGAATATTATCGTCAAAACGGCGATATAAAACTAACTATCGCTAAAACGGCGATATAAAATAATAATATAAAAACATCGAGAATGTCCCTTTCCGAAAATTCCACGGCTGTAAAAAATCGTCTCGTAAACTTGATAAAAGTTAACGATCTGAATTTAAAATTTGTTCTCAATGTTTACAATATAAAATATTGTCGTGTTACGATCGTGATAAAATTCAAGAACAGTGGCATCTGACAGGTCTCGGTTAATAGAATATTAATTTCTTTGTTGTCTATTATCTAAAATAGACATTGATAATACTAGAACGTATGTATCTTATTCTCATGGATTTGGCTGATCACACTTCATTTTGATTATTTCTGTTGAGCAACAAACCATTTGAACAGTCGTTCGAAAGAAAATATGAAACACGATCGTAAAGTTTTTTCGTTAAAAAAATGTTAAAAAAAGCAAATGTTATAATTTCAGCTTGTCAGATATTAAATCTACTTTAACATTAAAATTATTAATATTAATCACGATATTATAATATAATTAATTTTCATTTGAATAATATTATATTATAATACTACTAATATTATAGTATTAACAATAATATTTTACTTCATAAAAAAAATATTCATCAAAAGATATAAATAAAATTACCAATTCAAGAATATTCATTGACTTCTTAATTTCTAAATTAAATTCTACTTTCTTTCAACATTGAGGAAAAATTGATTTTAAATCTTTGAAAAATCATACAATTTTCACATCACTCCAATAAAGTGAGAAGTTCACATAAAAAAAGTGTCTTAATAGAATTAGTAAAATGACAAGTTTGCGTACTTATATTAATTTTACTCCATTGCATAAAAAAGCCAAACTGATGCATGTCTTCTTTTTTTCTCTCTCTCATTCTCACGCACTCATTCGCTCTCCCTCCCTCTCTCTCACTCTCTCAATCAATCAATCAATCAAATGATCGAGCAACAAATATTCTATTATTTACATATCTATGACAACGGCGATCTCGTAATCGCACCAGCATTACTTTCGTTTTCTTAACATTTCCGCTAAAAAAATAGTTAAAGATAAACGCCACATATTTCCAGTTTTACACGCATCTAATAGTGCCATCTACGACCCTGCCTGCCTCTCAATGATCCGAACTGTCTTCTCTTTACTTCTTGGCTCTTTTTTTCTCCATCGAACTGCAGCGAACAAATAAAATATGCGAGTTACAATCGATTTACATTTAAAAATAAAGTATTCTATCTCAGATTTTGTAACTGCAAAGAAAAAGTTCGTTTTTATTTTTATTCTTTCTCTTCTTTTTTTTTTTTTTTTTTTTTTTTTTTTTTTTTTTTTTTTTTTTTTTTTT
>NW_025109455.1:0-6418 GCF_011392965.1 Frieseomelitta varia
CAAGAGAAAAAGGTCCAATTAAAAATTTATCAATTATTCCTGCCCATACGTTTAAACTAAACTGGCGTTGATGTCTTGAATAACACAATAACACGTGGGTTTTCTTCATCCCGATTGTGATTATTATGAAAATTGAATATATAAAGTTTTCTCTGTTTATAAAATTCATTATATCTCATAAACCAAGACAGATAGGACATATATTTATATTTGCTTTATTTGCATTATTTTTACAATCAGCTCCCACAATATGTGGGATACAGTATTCTGTATACTAGAATATACTAGAATGTAATTGACAAAAATAGTGTCTGACTTGTTAGTGTATTTCCTCTCTTTGCACTCGATTCATTTTCAATAGTTGTTAGGTATAAACTTGTATTTATTTCCAAAGAAATGAATTAAAATAAAGAGAAAAGATATTGCACGGCTTGTAGTCACAAACTATACCGATAAACCAACAAAACTTGGCAAACTATTGCTGAGTGGGATCTCGAATGCTACACAGTGTTTTACAGTTACTTCACGTCTACCATCTACAGCGTGACGTACGTACGTGTTTTAGAGTAGATTAGTGTTGTCAGCATGACATACGAGTTCTATAACAAATTTGTATTGCCATCTCCAGAGTGACATAGGAGCGCAAAGGATTAACTTCGAGTTGCGTTTTCCACGCATGGTCTCGAACGTAGACAACTTCATCTTCCTCGAGGACGTCTCGTCGACGAGATGTCCCTCCGTCTCCCCGTTATTGAAACCAAGGGACTTGAACGTTTTAACGTTCGAATGCAAACGAGCTCGATCCGTATAAAAATACAAATCTCTGGACTGACGAGATTTGCATGCTTATTTTTCTATGCAACGATACGGAACGACCGGGCACTCGTTGCCATTTGCATAATAATAATACCAACAATTCGTCCGTGGAAAGACAAGTGGGCACTTGTTATTGAAATTTCCGCCGACGTGCACGATCAAACGGGATTAACATATACAGCGCGTATAGCCGTTTACGGTAAACCAATCAGCGCGGCGTGCAATTACCAGACGCTGACGCAGCCAGCGAAATTGAACGTTATTTGCCGTAATTTTCCGTAGTGAATTCTCTCAAACGTAAGCGTAAACATATTGAAAATTATCGACGCTCGCGCGGTCGAAGCTACGACGAAAAAGAGATTCGAAAAATTGTTGTTGCCCGACTCGACTTTCATTCAGAGAAAGACGCGTCTTTAGGAAACGTCACCGGGGCCGTATTACTACGTCGTGCATTACGAGAAACATTATACGCTGCGATGCACGGTCTACCATTTTCGATAACACCGTAAGAGGATCGTACGTTGTAACGCGAATGTTTCGATGAATGATTAAGCTTGTAATAGGTCCGTGAACGATTAAGCTTGCAAAATTGTCCCGCGAAACCTCGGTTCTCCAGTGTATTTAAAGGGGAGTGCCATTACGTAACAGAACAGAATACGTAATACGCGTGGACACGTGGACGTAAGAACCGTGAGACGACTTGGCTGCTCTTTGGCCATTTCTCTCGTTTCACGGGTTTTGTGAATAAAAGGATAGAATTATCTATCTACCGGTGGGTTGGGTATACTCATAAGTAATGTCGTTCTTTCTTTCGAATTTAACAAACACTGCCATTCAGTGGCAATGATTGCGCTTATTGTAACACAACCTATATTCTAGTTAAATATATTGACGTTTAGTGTGCTTATTGTTAAATTTTATTATAATTAGATTAATTAGATATAGAATAACATGTTATATTATAGATAATATAGATAATATATTGTTATATATGATACAATATATTAATTATATATTATTTAATAATTATTTATTACATAATAAATTATATTATTATAATATAGATAATACATGTATATATTATTATATATAATGTAATATATTAATTATATATTATTTAATAATTATTTATTATATAACATATTATATTATAGATTAATTAGCTATAGAATAACATATCACGCTATAGATCAGAACAGTATTAACTCTCGAGTAAAATAAAATTTTCTACAGTATCGAGAAACTTTGTAAATATTATATTATAGATTAATTAGCTATAGAATAACATATCACGCTATAGATCAGAACAGTATTAACTCTCGAGTAAAATGAAATTTTCTACAGTATCGAGAAACTTTGTAAATATTACTCATGGGTATCTCTGGACATATCCGTAATCCATCTCTAATACGCGTGTGAATCTCGAATCAATGATCAGAGTATCGAACGGATTTGCACGATATATATAAATCTGCCACAGCACAGCCAGCTAATCATTCGAGGCAGAGTGGTGCAAGATCATTCGCCCCCCAAATATTTTGCTCCATCGTGCACGGTTAATTTCCGTTTGCAGTTTGGTAGTTCGAGACCTGAGTGAGAACCGATCCGAACCGAGAGGGATGGCTTCGACCTTTAGCAGCGGGAAACCGCCCCTGAATTTTCCAGGTTTCCCCGGGTAACCTATGAATCTTCGATCCTTGGCCTTCGTCGCTTGCGCTGTCGTCTTATTAACCGTGTTCAGACGCCAGAAAGGTTGACGCCGTGGGGGAAGGGAGTGAAGGAGGAGGTGGAGGAGGAGGAGGAGGGTTGCAGCTACGTAACTTGGTCGAAACTAATCCTAAGGGAAGCAGGGGAATGGTTATGTCGGAGTTGAACAGCCCGTGACGAATCCTATTACAACGAATGGATTATCCCCGGTATGGCACTAATCCCGCTTCTATAACGAATCTCAACTTACTCGTCATTGACGTGCGCTGGATAAATGATAACCTGCGACAGGGTCATCCACCCCCCACGCTATGTACGCTGAACTTCGTTTAACCTCTTGCCCTGGACTGACGCGCCACCCACAGTTTTTTCGGCAGCTTTTTTTGTCCCAAAATTGCAATATTCTCTCAGCTTTAAGTACATTATTTTTTTTTTAATTAATTTCTCAGTTTTAAATATATTTGAGTATATTTTATGTATATTTAAGTATATTTTGAATATATTTTAAGTTTATTATTATTTAAGTATATTTAAGTATATGATTATTTTTAGTATATTTTAAATATATTTTAAGTATATTTAAATATATTATTATTTAAGTATATTTTAAATATATTTTAAGTATATTTAAGTATATTATTATTTAAGTATATTTTAAATATATTTTAAATATATTTTAAGTATATTTAAGTATATTATTATTTAAGAATATTTTAAATATATTTTAAGTATATTTAAGTATATTATTATTTAAGTATATTTTAAATATATTTTAAGTATATTTAAGTATATTTTAAATATATTTTAAGTATATTTAAGTATATTTTAAATATATTTTAAGTATATTTAAGTATATTATTATTTTTAGTATATTTTAAATATATTTAAGTATATTATTATTTAAGTATATTTTAAATATATTTTAAGTATATTTAAGTATATTTTAAATATATTTAAGTACATTATTATTTAAGTATGTTTTAAATATATTTGAGTATATTATTATTTAAGTATATTTATAACCCAGGCGAAACAAATAATAAATTTATTATCGCTTCTGAATAATTTCTGTCCAGTGATATCATACCTACGAGTTCAAAAAGAAAGGGACGAGTTATTGTATACGTATTCGGTCACTCGTTATGGTTCGCAATCAGTTGCCAGCGCAAGTGGTTAAACGACAGTTTGCGAATGCAGCGAGGAGCATAGCCCGCGAGAGCAATGGCGATGAAAAATTGAATGATAACTTGGATTGACGTAACTTCGTAAATAAACGATCGTGTAACGATCCCTCCAGTACCGTTTTAAAGCGGGGCTCGTTGTTTTCGAAAATAATATTGGCGTCGTGTAATTGGGAAATTTTTTTTGTAAAATTGTACAAAATTCAAACGTGCGTAGAAACAGTGAAAAAATATTTTTCCTCCTTTTTTTTTTTCCTTGCTAGACGTATTGTCATTGTGAAAACTAAAATCTCCGAGTGCAATGCAATTTTATCGAACGTTCAGTGTTCAGGGTGAAAGTGAAAAAATTCTAATTGCAATGTTACAAGTAAAATGGTAAAGAAGAATCGCACGACGTGTGTCACGAGTTTTATTTTTATTACTTTTCAACTAACAAGCATATAAATGTTGTAACTCTGTTGCATTTTCTTTACCGATGGGGCGGAATCAAGTATTTGTACACCTTCAGAAAATTTTATTCTCCCGTCAGTCAAAATAAACATAATTTTTTCCAAAAACTTTCTTCTCATTGTTTACGGTCCAATTAAGAGGTCTGGTCGAATTTTTACAAATATTACGATTACATTGGATATCATCCGGTTTCACCCTACTTTCCCCCATCATATTTCGGCTCAATTTCACGCTCAATAACGCGGTGACAGAGGGTAGAAACGAATCTGGTCACTCGCTACAAACTCTGTTACGATCGAAATGCGAATTTCGTGCACTGGAAGCCTGCATTGTCTCAGCGTTCGACGATCGATTAAGCGAGACTTCGTCGGGTCGAGAACCACCAAGTCGAAATGGTTGCTCGTAAAGAAACAAAAAACACCGTTTACACCAGTCGTTATTCTTCTTGTCTCTTGAGCGCCTCTTCTAACCACCGCTTACGGCGGTTCCTCGCATATTCTCTCCCATCGAAACCGCGGCAGTAAATTCGCGAAATTTACGCGTGCTTCCGCGATAAATGCACGTTGAAACGGTGTTCAACGAGCCGGAGTTCCTTCCCACTTTTATGATTAACGATTTGCTCGAGGCTCTCGATATTGTACTCTATCGAGCACTATCCCGGTTTCGGCCCTGTTTGCTCGCAATTACGACTGCTCAAGCAGTAGTCGTTAGCGAGTCGGCCGTTGCTATCGTTTAACTCGCGAATTACGATGCAATTATGATTAACGACCATTTGAAGATATCTCGGGGAATCGTTTCCCGAAATAAATGCCACTTGCACAATTTATAACATCCCCCCCCGGACTGACAAACGGCGTTGGCTTTCGTCGTTGATCGATCGTTCACGCAAGAATCGATTTCAGCTAATCAGGTAGCGGTGGAGAGCTTACTCGTGAATCGTTAATGGCCGCCGCCGTTGATGGGAGCTCTGTTGTGTGCGTATGGCAGCGGGTGAGCACCTTGTCAACAGTTTCTATATGCACGGTGCAATTTGGGTACTTTTTCGAGTGGTGCTGGCTGCACTTTAAACAGTTTTTTTTAAATCGTGCTGTGTTCTACGATTCTATCTGTGGTGGAAAATATCTCGCGGAAAGGCTTTGCAGATAGATTTTTCGGTCTACGTTTCCAGAAAGAGAGAGAAAGAGAGAGAGAGATTTCAAAAGGGGCATTTCGCTTCACGGTTTGCGTCACAACTTGACATAATTCAGTTCCCGCAGTTGGAATAACACCGAGAAACTGTCAAAGAGGAACTTTAAGGGCTAACAGCGGGAAATTACAGAAATAACATTTGCCCATTGTTCCCTGGAGTCTGTTATTCCCTTTTCTTTTCGATAACGAATTTTCTGCATGCTCTCGAGCAATTTCCCCGCGAAACTTTCGTCAATCGGAGAAACAAAGCGGCAATATTTCACATCGAGGCGGAAACAAAGGTATCTCTCGTTTTATACAAATCGAGATGAACGTTGAGACCGAAATCGTTAAGACCGAGTCGCGATCCGCTAGACGTCGTCTTTGATTTTCTTTCTTGCAAAATGAAAACGTCGGTCGCTGCCTCTGTCAAGATCAAACGGACACGTTGACAATGACAAGGATCGTTCCGAGTGTGTGGAATTTATGCAGCGAAATTGCAACGTAAATGGCGAATTCTCAACGATGGAGCTAACTTCGTTTAACGGAGTTTAATCCCTTGCGCTGGCAATTGGTTCGCGGACCATAACGAGTGACCTCGTCGCTTTCGTTCTCTTTTCAAGACTCGTCGGACGAAAATGATTAGGAAGTAATAAAGTTATCATTTGTTTTGCCTGTTTATTTTACATTTAAATATATTGAAAGAGGCAGGACAGTTTGAGTGGGTCCTAAAAATTACGAATACTTTGGAGAGCTAGTAAGAGAAAAGTATATTTGATTGACACGAGCTTTTGTGGTTTATTTTAACACATTACGAACTATAAAAAGCGACATTAAAAGAGAAAGAAAAGGGACTCTTATTTAACTTTTTAAGTATCCTTTTACATAACTTTTTTTCACATTGCCTAACAGTGTGCATGATTCCAGCCAAACAGGATTAGTTGTAACAAAAAGGCAAGAAAAGTTCAAAAGTAAACAATATTCTCCAGGAATTGACGATCCAACATTTTGATTTTTGTGAAAATTATGAAAATAGCAGCTTTTGGTTTTCATGTATCGAATTTATCCCAAAAATTTCGACGTTCTTTGTTTTATAT
>NW_025109456.1:0-6426 GCF_011392965.1 Frieseomelitta varia
TTTTTTTTTTTTTTTTTTTTTTTTTTTTTTTTTTTTTTTTTTTTTTTTTTTTTCTTTCATAAAGTTGAGTTTGCTTTTGTCTCTGTCTTTTCATGGGGAATTTTGGAGTATTATTTAGTGTCGGTTTCTTTTTTTGAAAAATTGCACATATTTTATTTTTATACAATTATTATATATTAACGTATAATACGATAATTTGTATGTTGTATAATTATTATATTTATTATATGTACCTATCTTTTATAATATATATAATAATATCATAATTTATATGTTATCTATTTATTATATGTACCTATCTTTTATATTTATCTTCAATATTTTATATTCTTAGTTAGTATGGTTAGTATTTAGTTGTTATTATAATTTCAGTATTTTCAATTTTAATTTTAGTTACTATAATTTTTAGTATAAACTGACGACGAACATGTTTCTTTTTTCTCTTTGTGTCTCTTTTTTTTCTTTCATAAAGTTGAGTTTGCTTTTGTTTCTGTCTTTTCATGGGGAATTTTGGAGTATCATTTAGTGTCAGCTTTTTTTTGAAAAATTGCATATATTTTATTTTTATACAATTATTATATAACGTATAATACAATAATTTGTATGTTATATAATTATTATATTTATTATATTTATTATTATATGTACCTATCTTTTATATTTATCTTCAATATTTTATATTCTTAGTTACATGGTTAGTATTTTAGTTACATGGTAGTTTTTTTTTCTTTGTGACTTTCGTAAAGTCGAGTTTGCTTTTGTTTCTGTCTTTTGTGGGGGAATTTTGGAATATTATTTAGTGTCGGTTTTTTTTTGAAAAATTGCACATATTTTATTTTCATACAATTATTATATAACATATAATATAATAATGTATATGTTATATATAAATTAAATATAATATAATACAATATGTACAATAGAATATATAATAATTTATATGTTATATAATTATTGTATTTATTATATGTACCTATCTTTTATAATATATTATATTTATATGTTATTTATACGTCATATAATTATTATATTTATTTATTCTTTTATATTTATCTTCAATATTTTATATTCTTAGTCACATGGTTGTATAGTATTTAGTTGTCATTATAATTTTAAATGGTTCTCTGGAATATTATTTTTATCAAATTTCTATTGTGTTTTATTTAAAGTTTATTTTGAGCTTGTCACACAATTTTTCCAAATAAATAAATGAAATGTCAATAAATTTTTCTTGAAAATTTTATAGATATTCATATGTTAATCTGTTACTCATATTTAAAATATATACTATTAAAATTGTATTATATTTAAATTATATTTGAAATGTATACTATTAAAATTGTATTACATTTAAATTATATTTGAAATGTATACTATTAAAATTGTATTATATTCAAATTATATTTGAAATGTATACGATTAAAATTGTATTATATTCAAATTATATTTGAAATATATACGATTAAAATTACATTATATTTAAATTATATTTGAAATATATACTATTAAAATTGTATTATATTCAAATTATATTTGAAATATATACTATTAAAATTGTATTATATTCAAATTATATTTGAAATATATATTATCAAAATTGTATTATATTCAAATTATATTTGAAATATATAATATTAAAATTACATTATATTTAAATTATATTTGAAATATATACTATTAAAATTATATTATATTTAAATTATATTTAAAACGTTACTTAATTACTATATTACTATATTAAATATTATTTCTATAATACTGTCTAATTATTATTATCAATTTCAGTGCGTATGAATTTCTGCACACGATAGGAGCGTAAAACGATTTTAACTATAGAATAAAATTGTGCATATTGTATAAATACAATTGTTCAGTAGACAATAGAAATACAGTAAAGCATAGAGCAATGAAATACAGTTGAAACATGACCATTCCAGAAATAACCTACGTACCTATTTTCCTCGTAATATGTTTCTAATATCTTTGCATTCTCTCTAGTTTTATTTACAGATTCTCTTCATTAATTTCCTCTCCATTCACGTATGGAAACTCATGTCCAACAATGGAAACTCAATTATTCGTAACAATATTGAACAATGGCTTAAAATTTCCATTTCCGCGAATATTTCTTTCGAAGTAGTATTTCAGTGAAATGGTACTATTGTTCAATTATCTCGTGGACCGTACATATCGCACAATATCCATAACATATTAACTCGTTAACTTTTTTAAGAAAATTGAATTCTTTCTTTTTTTAATTAAATTGTTTAAATAAATTTTGAAATAATTTCATACGTGATAAAAAAAATGAGAAATGAAAATATAAAAACATTAATTGTAACAGTACAATTAACTTTTTAACATTTGCATTAACTTTTTAACAATATAACAAAATTATGAATTTTTTCTTTGTATAATGTATAATATATAAGTTTTGAAATACTTTCACACGTGATAGAAAGTGAAAAGTGAAAATAGAAAAACACGTTTTGCAAGTTTGAAGTTAAAAGAAATAAATAGGATATAAAAAGAAAGTGAATTTCGAGGATTAAAATGTCCTATAAACATTAACCTGATATATTTGCTGATTCTGTCTATTGCCCAACGTAATCTTGCCGCGTTTATTGGCTCGAAGCAGTCGCTCGACGAGTGACTTTTCAATATTTACACGATCAAGCTATAATTAAAACGAGCAGGTCGTTCAACCAAGAACGACGGTCAGAGATCGTTCCAACTTCGTCGAACACATTCGTGTGTTTACTGTGACAGTGAACAATTTAGTGATGGCCGATTCGACTGGAAGCTAAATAGACCAATGGACTACTTTGAACAATCAGAAATCGTTTCAACTTCGTTGACACTGTGTTTATACAAGTCGATCGGAATTACCTGATATAAACGTAGCCTAATGGATCTCTAGAGTACGTTTATAACGGAGCTCTGAGATTCGATCGAAGACCAAAGTACGAGTCAGAGAAAAATACGTTGTAAGCAACGAAAAAAGTCCACAATATTTTTAGTCAAGGACCAAGAAGTAACCATAAAATCGGTATCGTTCAAAATAGTATATTTTACTAAATTTTATTATGTTTTACTATGTTTTATTATGTTTTACTACGTTTTACTATGTCTCACTATGTTTTACTATATTTTACTATGTCTTACTATGTTTTACTGTGTTTTAATGTGTTTTACTATGTTTTATTATATTTTACTATGTTTTACCATGTTTTATTATGTCTTACTATGTTTTACTGTGTTTTAATGTGTTTTACTATGTTTTACTATATTTTACTATATTTTACTATGTCTTACTATGTCTTACTATGTTTTACTATGTTTTATTACGTTTTAGTACGTTTTACTATATTTTACTATTATTATGTCTTTCAATGTTTTACTATGTTTTACTATATTTTACTATGTCTTACTATGTTTTACTATCTTTTACTATGTTTCACTGTGTTTTAGTATGTTTTACTATATCTTACTATGTTTTACTGTGTTTTAATATGTTTTACTATGTTTTACTATGTTGTAGTATGTTTTACTATGTTTTACTATATTTTACTATGTTTTAGTATGTCTTACTATGTCTTACTATGTTTTAGTATGTTTTACTATGTTTTATTATTATTTTACTATATTTTACTATATTTTAATATATTTTACTATGTCTTACTATATTTTACTATGTTTTAATATATTTTACTATGTCTTACTATGTTTTACTATGTTTTAATATATTTTACTATGTTTTACTATGTTTTATTACATTTTACTACGTTTTACTATATTTTATTATTAGTATCTTACGTCTTACTATGTTTTACTATATTCTACTATGTTTTACTATGTTTTACTACGTTTTACTATGTTTTACTATATTTTACTATTATTTTACTATATTTTACTATATTTTACTATGTCTGACTATGTTCTACTATGTTTTACTATAATTTTACCAAATATACAGATTGTTTTCGAAATTGTGTTGTAACCGGCGTGATTCCACATTTAAGAAAAAAAAAAGAACAAAATCTTCCGAGAAAATTCAGCTTGAAAGCTCATCAAGTACGCGTGCAAGACAACTTCTAACGAAGCGTATCCAGTCTATTTTCTTTAAAATTAAGCTGAGAAGATTTCATTCTACATTCTTCACTTATTTTTGAATGTAGGACACTCTCTTATTAATTTCTGTCGTGTCTAGAATTACAGTTATATTCAACTATTTAGTATTAAGTTCAAGTAAAATTTTCCAACTCGAAAGTAAAGTCTTTCTACTTTCTTCTTCGACTTATTTTTTCACGTAGAATCACCTGGCCAGGTTTTACTAATATGCTCACTGCCTTCGAGAAAAAAGTCGTGAAAAGTGAAATGAAACAGAAACATGGAGAACTAAAGACTAAATCAAGTTAAAAAGCAAGGAACATCTAGCGACGAGAGAAATAAAAATCAAGCTAGAGTATTCGAGTAATTCTAAGAAAAGACTCAGTGGCAACGACCTGAGGTAACCCTTCGAACGAACGAAGGAAGCCGAGTGTCACGGGATCAGGATTATGGATCCTGGCTCGCAGGAAGTTCATCTACCGGTCGAGCACTTTGTCTCCCCGGCAAACCAACGACTTCCTTTTTATCCGACCCCCGATAATTACAATGTATATAAAAGCAACGAACGACTCGGTGAACGAGAGGTGAATTCTTTCTGTCTGAACGATTGAACAGAAGATTATCAAGCGGACGATAATAATATCGGAAATCGACCTTGGATCAACGATCGTTTCGCCTTCGATTTAGAAATCGAGAAACGAAAATTTTTGTGAGAAACGAACTGCGGACTTTTAAACACTTGCGCTGGCAACTGACTGCGGACCATAACGAGTGACCGAACCGTATACAATATAATTCGTCGCTTTCTTCTTCTTTCGAATTCGTCGGTACGATATCGCTGGATAGAAATTATTGTGAAGTGATAAATTGATTATTTGTTTCGCCTCGTTTCTTTTAAATAATATAGTATAATATATTATTATAATATATAAATAATATTATAATATATTAATAATATATTAAATAATATTATAATATATTAATAATATATTAAATAATATTATAATATATTAATAATATATTAAATAATATTATAATATATTAATAATATATTAAATAATAGTATATTAAATATAGTATATTAAATAATATATATAGTAAATAATATAGTATATTAAAATATTGCAATTCTGGAACAAAAAATTCCCGACGTGCATAGTAAGAGATTAAATTGCGTGAATTCAAAGATAATTATACATAGCAGGTAATATGAAGAAATATATAAAATACGTAAAATAGTGTGCTTATTAATCATATTTGGTAGATGAAACAAATTTCAATCTAGAGTTCATTTGTTTAATTCTGTTCATAAAAATTTTAAAATGCATAAAAATCTGCGCTCTAGTCATGAAAGCGACAATGTGAAATAGTGTGTTCAATTAAGTCTCAAACAGTTTGAATGAGTTTGTTGTATAAATGTAATTTATTCTTGACAATTTATGTTACTTGATTTTCTGCTGGTATTTCTTTCAATTTTCATTCTACAATGTTCTACGAGACAAAGACTATCAATTTTTAGACAACGAAAAGACAAAGGACATTGAATTAACAGTCAATTAAATTAGAATTAATCATTTAATTGTGGATCAAACTTTACTTTTGACGGAATTACTGGAATTATTAGATTGGAAGTATTGATTAAAACTAATTACATTGTATATATAAATGATTTTATAATTTTTGAATCAATTAGATCAGGTTCTAAACTTACTACCAGAGCCATTCAAGTCATTTACTTTGTTTATAAAAGAAATTCGACGAAGTTCAAGTTCGGTTCACAACAGATTTAATACTACTTTGATATCAGTTGACATTTCAAAATACACATGCAAATATATACGATTTTACGTTCCATATCTTTCTGTTATAGTGATTTATGACCTTTCTGCTATATGACATTTTACTTATCTATAGAACACGTTAAATTCAAACTTCAAGCTCCGAAATACCCTATTATATATTATATAAAAATAATTACAAATAATATAATAATACAAATATTATAAATAATATAATAATATAAATATTATAAATATAATTATAAATAATATAATACAAATAATATAAATATAGTTATAAATAATATAAAGCAAATATTATAAATAAAATTACAAATAATATAATAATATAAATATTATAAATAAAATTATAAATAATATAAAAATATAAATATTATAAATAAAATTATAAATAACATAATAACATATTATAAATATAATTATAAAAATACTATAATTATAAATAATAAGATAAAATGTTATAAATATATTTATAAATAATATAATACAAATATTAAAAATATAATTATAAATAACA
>NW_025109457.1:0-6426 GCF_011392965.1 Frieseomelitta varia
GTGTGTGCATCCAAGGTGTGACGAATAGTAAGAAACGCTGTGTGCAAAGATATTAAGTATTTCTTTAAGTGAGGCTGTTTTTTCCGAACTATTTTTCCAACAAAACGTACATTATGGCAGTTGTCACGTTAATAAAATCTGTTGGGATAATATTTTGCTTCTGTATTCTCTCACTGCAAAGGATATCAAAGTAAAACGTTAGAGCATACTAATATCCAGTTTATATGGATATAGTGTTTATTGAAATAAAGTTTCTATCCAAGAGGTTGAAAAAATGATTAAAGTTCGTAATAAAATTATAAGTAGCAACAAATTTTGGAACTTTTTAAAACTGATGTAATTCCAATCAAAACAGCATTCACTCTATTAACATCAATGATTAATGCTAATGTAATATTAGATAAAATGAAAAGAAAAAAACTGTAACAAGTATCATAAATAGTCTTGATGAAATGGACCCTGCATTGTCCTTAGCTGTATGGAAGTCTATGCATACCATGTAAACAAAATAAATACCACTGTAAACAAAATAAAGGTAAATAATACATTTACCTTCATAATAATTATTTATATTAATATCGCGAGTTTATAATATTAACTAATACATTCTCTTTTCAGGACTGGTACAGTGTAATAAACTATTATTACAAAAATTATGGTGTGTTTTACAAAATGGAAGGCAATGTTGCGCTAATATTATTTATCCGTATTCATTACCATTAGTTAATTTCAAAAATTATGTGTTGATCCTCGTCACTTGTATACAAATTTCTTTACAAACATGAGACAAGGTTATTTATTCAATTAATTAAATTAGATGTTTTTTGAATGTATTGGAGCACATTAGAGTATACATATTTATCCTTTTTTCAGATTTTTTATACAAAGTGTACAAACAAATCAATATGAAGCGCTTGCGGTAACAATGTCATTTGTCGAATGTTTCGGCTATTATATTCTTTTAAATGTCAATAATCAAAATCTAATTAATGGTCCGCTCAAAGAACAGGTTTTTATCCTATCCATTTATGTTACAGTAAAAAGTATAACAGTGTAACTGTAGCAGTGGAGCGTTTACTTTAAAAGTAGTCAAATCGTTTCTTCTTTTTTTAATTTTTTTATTTTGAGATGATTTTATACCATTTAGCATATATTATATCAATTGGGAATGCAAAGATATTTTTCTCTCGAAAATTGTAAAAATTCAAATTTATTATGGTAAATATTAAAAAATTTTTTTGATGACTAAATTCACTATGGCTGAAAGAAAATTGAAATTTTCGCTTTACAACGACTCCTTGAAACTCGCTGCACGATTTTTTTCATCATTTTGTTAAACTTTGAACTTTGGAGTTGGACGACAAAGTGGTAAGTTCCCTTGAACTTTTATATTTTTAATATTCAACACAAGATTGAAAATATTCGCCATTGAATATGTACAGTTGTGCTCTTCACTGTGTATACCATAATGATTTCTGTAGGAGAAATGTTTAAAATTTATGAATTAATTGTTGCAGTTTATACCATTATTAGAAATATGTTTAAAAGAATATAGCCCGCTGGCACACATATTTTTCACCGAAATTACTTATTTAATACTGGAATAAAAATCGATACAACAAAGATTATAAATCTTATGTTTGTTTCATAGAAGAATGTTGACGAAATCTTGATATGCTATTCAGTTGACCTGTAAGTACCAGCACTCAAACTGCGTTTTTAATCACATTGAGAATAGCCCTTGATTACGGTCGTAAAAATTCAGAGATTCTATAATTCAGAAGAAAATATAATGAATCTCAAGCACAAAATGTAGAGAACGATACTGATATTAAATTCCTTGCCGAGCTTAAGAATTTCGTTAATTTCATTTGCGTGAAATGTTTTAACCGAATCACTGAAAAAGGATACATTACATACCTAAACAAACTTACAGCTTATTTCAAAGGGGATGATGCGCTAGAAAATCTGTTTGGACTTCTTAACGCAAAAATTAATTTTTTTAACTTTTACAATGAAATTTTACGAAGTTGGTTGCTGGAGCAAAGGCAGGACATTGAAAATATAACGGAACTGATGTTTAATCTAATGAAATACATGAATCATTCTGAAAGAAATGAAATTTTGGAATCATTGACACAAGTAAGAATAAGTTCTTTTACGTATTTTTAGAAAGATATATATATATATATATATATATATTTTTTTTTTTTTCTTGGTTTGTTTGTCTATATACTATTTCTTTTCAGTTCGATATTCTAATAGTAAAAGATGTTCTACGATACGCTTTATCTGAGATACATAGGAATGATGATATAGCAAAAAATTGGTATTCACAGTCTAAAATTATTACTACATTGACAGTTACAGCAAAACACATTACTTTATATTATTCAAAAATATTAGTTGGCAATGATTATTTTGATCTGAAAAAAATCAGAATCTTATGTTATTATTGTTTGAAGCTCTAAAAGAAGACGGTATGGTATTTTCATTTCGATTACATTTTATTATTATGGCATACATATTATAAATAATTTATACCTTATTTTTTTTTTTTAGATCTGTCAACAAACGAAGAAACAATAGTCAATGAAATCATATCTGTATTTTGCAATTCATTTTATAAAATAGATGAAAAATATTTTCTGGATTTCATGAACTTTATTTATTGTCTAGTTCCAATAGCATGGTCTAACAAGAAAACAATAGTTGGGTACGAATATTAGAAATTCTTTTCGAACTACGTTTGAAAAATTACTTTGATTGTAATCATCTTTTCACCAATGTAATACGAAGTATGTGGACAAAAAGTCTTCTGGAAACAGTCCGAAAATTATTACAATCACGTTTATTAACGTGACTAAATTGTGTGCAATTTTTATGTGGAATAATTACAAAATGTAAGACAATTACATTACATTATTTATAAAATATAAATCTTTAATTTATTTCTTATAACGTACACCTTATGTTTCAGATATCAAGAACGTATAAGAAAATATCATTCGTATAAGAAAGAAATATTAGTCAATACAGCAGCTGATTTTGACAAAACCATACATAATGATAAGGTTTCCTATGCAGAGGAAATTATTTCAACATTTTTAAAGATTTCTGATATAACAGCATGGATATATCAGAATAAAAAATCTAACCCGAACCTAATCCATTAAATTAGTTACTAAATAAAATAGTTGGGTTTAAGTAAAGTTCTGGTTAGGTCTTTTCTTCAGGTCGCCGTGAGGCGGCCGGCTACTCAAATCGAATTTTTAAGTACACCGGTCTACGCCGGCCGCCTCGAGGTATTTATAGGTATTTATAGAAACTATAAACAATCGGCGACTGAACGCTTACACACGCTGCCACAGGCACGTAGCTAGGCAATATTCATCGGAGTAGTAGTAATAGTTTTTTGCAAAAATCTCGGAAACTAAGGCCGAACGGCGGTTATATGTATAGGAAAAAGTTGTTCAAAATGTTAATCTCTACAACATATTCAAAAATCGTCGAAATCGGTTAGACCCCCTCCCCCCTTTTCTAAATAATTACCAAAAATTGTTAATACATTTTCAAACTACAATACATTTTCGTAAATATACATTTTTGTAAAACAGCGAACATAATATTTAAATCTTTCCCTTTTGTCCAAAGCAACGAATACAGAGATAGTGCAGTAAATATTAATGTAAATAATTCTATTCAGAATGATCGAGTAAGAATTAGCACTTAAATATCTTTGTCATTTTGGAGTTATGTAGTATATGCGTTAATTGACAGTAATAATTTTTTTTGTAGCTGGAGATTTCGGGACTTCAAAATTAACATCACTTTTTGAAGTGGAATAATATATGCATAAATCGATATTCTCTATAAAAAAAATAATGATTTATGTGTATTGAAAAATTTTTGATTTAGGTAGGAAATTTTAACTTTAAATTTGCAAAATTTGTTATATGATTTTTTATGTGATATTGTTAAACATAAAATGTTATTTATGTAGTAGGGGAAAGTAGAGTTGAGCCGGGTATATAATGTATCTAGCTTCGTAACAAAAAATTGGTTGGCAGAAAAAGATTCGCATAAGACTAAATCTCTTAATTGGACTTTATACAATAAGAAAATGACTAAACTTTCCTTTGGCCCAAAAAGCTTGTTTGGCTCATGAAAAAGTAAAATTTTCTAGAGATATGTAAAAATTTGGTTTTACGCCATTGAGGTAAGATAGGTAAAATCGGATACCTATTAAAAGACATTATGGGAACGTATAAAATGCAATATAGTTATAAAATTTTTATTTTTATTAATTAAAAATGATTATTTTTAAACAATAAAATCAGAAAAAACAGTTATTTCTAACAATTTTAATATATATTCTACTTTGGTTTGTCTCATAAAAAATTACGTGAATTATTAGTTAATTTTTATTAGTTTATTAGAAATTTTTACTGTATTTACAAAACATTTGAACTATTAAAAAAATTATATATATATCTTAACAAAACAAAAGTCACAAATGAAATCTTTTGATGACAATGAGAAACTCGCCAGTTCCGTTAATGTTATGGTAATAATTATATGGCTTCTATGAGTGCTGTTTTTTTGATATTGTCACTTTTTGCTTTATTCTGATAATTCCTATTTGTTGTTTCCGTATATTGACAGTCGAGAAATACATCAGGATTAAAAGTTGCTCTGAAAACTAGAACAGAAGTTTCTATTGTTGCTGCTTCAAAAAATGCAGCTTTGTACATCACGATTACTTCATAAATTGTGACGTTTTTTTTCGGACTTGGAAATCAACCACTTTCTAACTTCCGTAATAAGTATTTAACAATGTCATGAAGCTGACATTCATTGGCTGTAAACGATGAGAGCCTTGGGGAGGGAGGAGCATAAGATAAATCAATTTACAAGATCAATCACACGGAAACATGAGAACGATACGTACGCTGTACATAAATAGTACGAGGTAAAATTGGCTCCCGGATTTGCCACATAGTCAAATGCTCAGTTTTTCCAGATGCATTCATTTACTAATTATTAAATATTTATACTTATGTATGAGATGAAACGGTGAAAAAAAGATCAAAGTACCCTGTAAGGACTATAGAATACAAATGTTATTTATATGAATATGTTATTTATCTTCTAAATATGAAAGCACTAAAAAACAATCACTTAGGTCATAAAACATCAAACCGAAATTTTTTACTCCACCTGTACGGTATATTATGATATTGTTTGTTCTTGAAACTTGTAAAATAAGATCGTCGAAACCATTCGAATATCATGCTCGATTATATATTGAAGCATCCTTTGCAAGAAGAGCTTCTTTAAAAGTTCATGGTTGAATGTTTTCGCCCTGTCGCCTAATAATTGTAGAAGTTTTCGTAGGTACTGCGATAGCTTCCTGTCTCCTAATTCCTCCTGGCTAAGAAGTTGTTGGATTCTCTTCCTGCCGGAAACCGTGGTTCGGCTTATTATCGCCGCTTTTATGCGGTTATAAAGATTGACTTCTGGTGGGTTTCTAATTACGTCCATTACTTCGCTTACAATTTAAGTGTCCATCGTTTCAGCTACATAATCGAATTTAGTTTCCTGTCGAGTTATTCCTCGCGTTCTAAACTGAGCCTCCATCACCGCGAACCTTGCCTCTGTGAATAGTTCTTCTAGAACGGGAGTATGCTCATGCTTGCTTCGCTGATTTCTCTGTCTGTCTAATCCTGTTCGTCACGCGACTCTTTATTTTTATTCTATTTTCTCTTGTGCTCATGTTTGCTCGGGGTCACGAATTTGGAGTATGTTTTATACTAGGAAATAGTTCACTGACCAAGATGTACTTACTCCAAAATGTTGGTCGCGAGATCTGACGAAGGAATCACGTACTAGGCTTGATGTTGCGCGGAATGTATTTCACTACTTGCACCTCGAAATTCTGCAGACTTACCATATTCTTTGGTGCGTTGGTGTCGGCTCTTGTATATGTCGACTTCCTTTGAGTCCTTCCCGATCCTGACAGATTATTTTATTGTAATTTGCCTAGTCAATTTTAACAATTGGATTTGAGTATCTTATCCAGCCTTGCCTCTCGATCACATCCCATTTATGCCTCATTTAATGGGTGCACGTCGGTGCGCGCGTGATACTCGAAGCGCCAGTCTGCGAAGCAAGCCAGTTTGCTCGAAATCCTTTTCCCTCCGGACTGTTGTCATTCAAAGGGAAAGGTTTCGTTAAAAATAATTTTATCACTATACACCATCGTATTCAATTTCAATTTGTTAAATTATTTAAATTATTTTTCGTATAACTATATATATAATTTTGTTATCATTATCATGTTATCTTATAGTTAACTCTATCTGACAATATTATAATTCTAGTTCTTGCCTGTAGGTGACACCAGCGACGAATAGTTTGCAGCGC
>NW_025109458.1:0-6464 GCF_011392965.1 Frieseomelitta varia
TATACATTTGTTATATTTATGTATATTTCATTTATATTTGTATATATTTCGTATACATTTGTTATATTTATGTATATTTCATTTATATTTGTATATATTTCGTATACATTTGTTATATTTATGTATATTTCAGATATATTTACATTTGTATATATTTCGTATACATTTGTTATATTTATGTATATTTCATTTATATTTGTATATATTTCGTATACATTTGTTATATTTATCTATATTTCATATATATTTACATTTGTATATATTTCGTATACATTTGTTATATTTATCTATATTTCATATATATTTACATTTGTATATATTTCGTATACATTTGTTATATTTATCTATATTTCATATATATTTACATTTATATATATTTCGTATATATTTGTTATTTTAATATTATTTTTTTATTTATTTGGAAATAAACAATGTGAGAGCTCTTCTCGCAAATTATTTCATCAATGCAGACCTCGCCCCTTCGTTAGAGCTGACTTTGACGGCTCTTCGAGTGTCTTCTGCTCCGATTTTGCAAACAAGTGGAAATGAATAGATACAGTGAAGAAAGAGACGTTTTCTCTTCGCGAAAGAGACGTCGACTTTTTCACGAACGGGTTACAGACATTTGTGTAAGAAATCTGTTGCAGCGGTGATCATGCGGAAAGATAATTATGTAACTTTGAAAATAAAGGACAAGGCATTGTTTTTTATTGTTGTTTATCATAAAGATACGTCTTCCGTTTGATTTTTATTAAAGAAACTCTACAGCTTATCCTCGTGTTATATTTTTTCCTTTTAATTCCTCACTCAGAATGCTACATACTCGCATGAGGAATTTGATTGGGATGTTTCGTTTCGTTCAACGATTCCACTAGAAAGTTCCCTTTGCGGTAAAAGATTCCAGTTCAATAAATAACACAAATAAAAAAAAAAAAAATCCAAAGGGAAAAATATTGAAAAATAATTTCGGACATAATTCAATACCACGGTGTAACACGTATAACGTCACGCGTCGATTATCTATGATGCTAACAAAACGAAAGAAATTTTCAAGACAACCTGACAAAAACCACCAACCGCGATGTGTCACGGATATCAATTTAAGTTTCATCAAAGAGTTTTTTATTTTATATTATTAAAAAAATGACTATAGCATCGACGGTTTCAATTCGGGCTACACTGTCAAACCAACCGTTAACTTCGGAACAGGAGGTAAACAAGAACATCTAAATTTAACACGCGAGTTAGACCCGAATGGAACTTCACGCATAGTGAAACATATGTACCGAAATCGATGTTACGAGTTGTCTCTCGCGTCATTATTCCCCGCGTACCATTGTCCGTTGTTACACGCCATCGTCCGAGTTACGCTTATCCATGGCTCCGTTCATTCGTTTCGCAAATGCACGTTCGCCTGGCATTCAAGGTAAGTTCCCGCGCAACAACGACAACCAATCGATTTCCTCCTGTGTTGTTTTGCTCCTGACGTGCTAACGAACTCCGCGGCTACATCGAGAACAAACGGGATCGTCCTGTCGCCACTGGTGAAAAAAAAAACGACATGGCCCGCAGTTATTGGTGAATGACTGCGGTAACAACATGTTGTTGCACGAATGACTAACCGCGCGTGCGTGTCGTAATTATTACGGATCCGTGAACGACCATCATAAACGAGGTATGCCGTCATCTTCATCAGCACAGCTGCAGCTTCGTCGGAGAAATCATTCGTCGTCGAGGATCTTGTATCGTTCGTCAAGTTCTATTCGCTTGATAGTTCTATTCTGGTGTCGGCCATCTCGTATCATAGCGAACCATATCGATGGATATCTCTTTAATTCGGACGGAATCTGACGTCGAAAGTGTGTACCAGTTCTTGTAATTGAGACGAATGTACTCGTCAAACGTAGAGTAAATTGGGTATAATGAAATGTATACTATAAGAAATATAAAAATTACAATATATACTATATAATGTATAATACTATAATAATGTTATAATATAGCATAGTACATTATAATATATTGTAGTATAACTATATTGTAATAATACTATAATATTACTACGTTATATTATATAATACTATAATATTGCTATATTATATATAGTAATATCATAGTACATTGTAGTACAGTACAGTACATTATAATATATTGTAGTATAACTATATTGTAATAATACTATAATATTACTATGTTATATTATATAATACTATAATATTGCTATATTATTGCTGTAATATATTATTATAATATTGCTATATTATATATAGCATTATTATAATAATATTATATTATATTGTAGTACAGTATAGTACATTATAATATATTATAGTATAACTAAATTATAATAATACTATAATATTACTACGTTATATTATATAATACTATAATATTGCTATATTATATATAGCAATATTATAGTACATTGTAGTACAGTATAGTACATTATAATATATTATAGTATAACTATATTGTAATAATACTATAATATTACTACGTTATATTATGTAATACTATAATATTGCTATATTATACATAGCAATATTATAATAATATTATAGTACATTGTAATACAGTATAGTACATTATAATAGATAATAGTATAACTATATTATAATAATACTATAATATTACTACGTTATATTATATAATACTATAATATTGCTATATCATATATAGTATGTATTGCTATATTATATATAGCAATATTATAATAATATTATAGTACATTGTAGTACTGTATAGTACATTATAATATATAGTATATTATAACATAACTGTATTATAGTAATACTATAATATTACCATATTACATTATAATACTATAATATATAATATATACTCTATACTATATATACTATATAATAAATATAAAAATTATAATATATAATATACACTATATACTATATACTACATAATACTATAATATTACTAAATTATATATAGTAAGAGTGTAAGAATATTATAATAATATTATAGAACATTGTAGTATATTAAAATACATTGTAATATATTATAGTATAACTTCATTATAATAATACTATAATATTGCTGTATTATATTATATAATACTACATAATACTATACATGTGTACTATAATAAATATACCTAAATATAAATAAAAAATATACTTTTAAATATCTTCGAAAGTGTAACATGCACCAGGAGGCGAACGAATTTATTGCACAACCTAATATCATACACCGTGGCTAATCTCATACATTTCTGCATAATGTTGCAAGTATCCTTCAAACCTTAAACGCGCCTAGAATTCTAATGCCTAATTACAAGTAACAATCATGTCGTTTGTAGATAAAACAATAAAAGCTAGCAGAAGCGAAACGAGTCTCTCGTAAACGTGAGAATTGAAATTTATGTGGCATTAGCGCACGATATAAGCGACAGATAACAGGCTATCGTGGCTTTGAACGTTATCGCGTTTGGTCGGAGATTCACGTGAAAAAGAGACAGCGCGCGAAGACGATAAGAGCGGCGACTATCTCGTAGAATGCGCGCAATATCAATTTAGAGCTGATGATTTGTTTCCGCCTACGTAGCCTCTTAGTCATCCGTAGCCCCCTCGTTGAATATCAACCGTACCGATGTGAGACTTTCTTTGAAATTGCACGACCAAACATGTACGTACGTATGTACGTATATACATATTATACGTACTGTGTGCGTCTGTCTCATCTTTCTATCCCTTTTGTTGGCTCTTCCAATTTTTCGGAGCTTCACACAGGCTGATTTCAACGCATTTGAGCATATCTGTTATATATTTGCTCAAACGACAATGCATTTGAAAAACAAGTCGTTTCATTGTTTGCAGTTTTCATTCGAAACGAGGATATTTCTCATTTAGCTATTATTTTTTCCATTTTTAACGCTACTATTATATCTGTACGAAAAATAAGAGTTCAGTCAATATTTGTGACATGTCAAAATTTATGTAGGAAAATGGTACAGAATTTAACAAAGACGTTTAACTTGGAGTTAAAACAGCAAAGTTTTCGTTTCTTGGATTCTGTGCATCGTCGAATTATTATTTGTCCATCTTTCAATGTGCAACTGCATGTTTTTTTCAATTTTATAATCATTCGTTTGCAACTAAATTTTTGTTATTTGTCTCTCAAACTCAACTAGCTCTTTGTTTCTTAACGTGCTCCTCCTCCAATCGCGTAATCGTCGCTTATCAAAACTGTATTGGCTCAGGGTATTTTCGTCGACACAGCAACTATAAGAAAAATTAACTATAAGCTGAACAGCTTCAATACGTTCGCGATCCATTGGAAAAACACGCGTGTGAATTCTCGTCACGTGTCTACATGTTGCTCACACAATTAGTCATCGTTGAAAGAAGTTTTTCTCGTTCTCCTTCTCGAGTACACGAGTTTTACGTTTTATAAATGAATACGGGGACGTCAAACGTCGCTAATGCATGTACGTCGTCGTTGGTTACATAACGTCGTCGAGTGATTCACTTTTAACGATCAACGATTCATCTCGGTGCAACGTGATTCGTAATGATTCGCGCGAGATTCACTGTGAAAAATCGACGATTTACTATTTGTGCTGTACGATTAGACGTACGTATTGGAGAATTTTTGCAAACGCAAAAATCCAGCGAACGCATTGAACATAGAAAATTCTAAAAAAAATATTTCAAACCTGGATTTAATAACTGAAACAAATTTCTATTCGAAAAAATGTATGATATTTCTTTAACATGAATTTGTGATGAACGTACATCTACGATTGCTGTTTCGTTGACGAGACTATGCGAACGAGGCTTTCAATTAAGTGAGGATTACGCGAATAATTAATGGTTTCACGTACATAGTTACTCACTTATTCGTTTCTGGTACAATGTATAATGAATTACATTGTTTCTAGCTATATATTGAATATATTAACCCTAGAATTTTATAAATTGAATAACGTTAAATTAAAATTATAAAAACTATTCAAAATTAAATATTACTCAGAAATTAATATATATATATATATAGTAATAGTTAATTTTGAACAGTTTTTATAATTTTAATTTAACGTTATTCAATTTGTAGAATTCTAAGATTAATATATTGCAACTATATATATATATATATATATATATATATTAAAATAGATAGACTTTTAGAAGAATTATATACATGTATTCAAGTTATCGAAACACGATTATTAATAATAGATGCTTTCTTTTCTAAAAAAAAACACTTCCTTGATGTATACTTTTTTGATTTATTTCCCATTCCTTTTCCTGAAGAAAGAACCTACTAAAACGTGAGATATAAGACTTTATTAAAAATACATATACATACACACGTACATATGAGGATACCAATATTTCGAAAAGTATAAATAATATGAAAAAATGTTTCAGACGGAAGTTGCAGCATGCAGAAGAGGATATATAGTGATGGTGTTTGTTTGATCTTGTAGTAACCATGAAATGTCACGTCACAATTTTTATATGTGTCATATCCTTCCACTTGATATCCAGATTTTTCAAACCATTACCTACACATATATTTGTCACTGTTGAATTATTACTATATTGTTTCAATACTACTTCAAACTATCACTCAAAGTGCAAGTGCTATATTTTCAATAATAACAATTTATCACAATCTTCGTCAACGTGATCAACACGTCCAATTTAAACATCTGATAAAGTTACTGATTTAGAAATTACAGATTAAAAAAGATTAGTCAACGATCGACGATAATTGAAGAAATTTTCGTAAAAAAAAAAAACGACCGCGAAGTAGATTGATTGACCTCTATCCTGTTAGAATACACGTGCGCCGGCTCTCTGTTAAAGAGAAATCGAAGTTTTCAAGTGTAGAAACGACGTCAGAGTTTCGGCGCGAAGGATGGATCGATGAAACAGGGCGCTAGGAACAGGTTATCCTGGCAGGAGGGGAGGCTGGATGAGGTGAAGCTGCCCCTCGCCGTGACGTCATCGTCCGCTATATATCAAGTATTATCGTTTCGAGTTGGCGGAGTGTCGTTCGAGAAACGACATTCGACTCGCCCGTTTGAACGAAAATCCCCCATTACTTCCATTAGTCCAACGTGTTAATCCAAGCGAGCATATCTAATCGCAAGATTCAAATGACATTGGAAAAAAGAATATGAAAATTGCACGGTCAAACATCAATTTTATACACGCACCGAAATATGTATAAATACAGTGTGTTTCGTAACATGTGGGAGCTGATTGCACGCCTAAAAATAATGGAAGAAAGTCATATAAATATATGTCCTGTCTGTCTTTATGAGATATAATGAATTTTCTGTTTTAATTACTTTTACAAAAGATGCTCGAAATGACCACCTTGCATTTGAAGACTCTTTCTCTTCTTTACTCTCTCTATCGTTCCTGGTGTTTCTCGAATTTGTCGGAAGCCTTGCTCTATTCTATTTCGTAGTATTTCAGCATGTTCAATCGATGTTGCGT
>NW_025109459.1:0-5000 GCF_011392965.1 Frieseomelitta varia
TTTATTATCACTTGATTCATTTCATTGATATTGACTATGTAGCATAAATTAATATACTACAGTATTGTCTTATATGTCAATATATATCATTTTGTATGAAAAATTTTTATTTTGATCATTATTATTATTATTTGGTTGTACTAAACGTCGATATTAATTATACTGTTTATTGTCACTTAATTCATTTCATTGATATTGGCTATGACATATAAATTAATATACTATAGCATTGTCTTATTTGTCAATACATTATTTTATGTAAAAAGTTATTATTTCAATTATACACAATATTGGCATTAATTACGTTGCTTATTGTTTAATTTATTTCATGTTCACGGTTAATATCAATTACGTAATACAAATTAATATACTACAGTACCAATTATATGTACATCATCTGACCACCACTTGATTTACTTTATATTCAATATTATTTCAATGTTACTTAATATCATTTAAATTCACTTTCCATTCGCTGTTACTGCAATGAAAATTTGTCAACAATCCACAGGAACGAACTATTGCAGTTTATTTATTTAACAGATAATTCCTGTATTCATCGATTTATTGAATTCAGCAATGTTTCATTACTTTACTTCGAAACTTATCACTTACAGCAGAATTCGAGTAACAGAAACGTAAATGGACGTGTTTTACACAACGATATAAAGTTTGTTTCCGCGATCATAATAGAAACTGACACAACACGGCGACCGCAGTTTCGGAGTTCCAGTTTCAGAAATCGTGTATGTACATGAATGTCGCGTCAGTGTGCACCCAGCATTTGGAAAACAGCCAGACGTCATTTACATTGTTGAAGAAGTATTACAGCTCCAAACGAGCATGCTTCGTGTTTATTACCACGAGGGATATTTATCTTTCTAACGAAACGATATGGACTAATTACGTATGTTTAGATAAAGTCTCGCGCTCGTGATTGTTTGCGAAACGCGAGTAGAAACGTTTGGGAACGAGCGAAATGATCAGTTTGCAAGTTTTTTTTTGAAAAACAATTCTGAGACACGAGAGAGAGAGAGAGAGAGATACTTTCAAAATCAATTCTTACTTTGTGAAAATAAATTTTCCTCTGTATCATCTTAGAACGTGAGTAAATAATTTTTGTCAAACTGTGAAAAAAATGAAAATTTTTTGAAAATGAAAAATTGTCTCTCCCGTTTATTAATACCGTGACCGAAACGAACAGTTTGTGATTTCTCAAATGATACTTATCTTGCGAAGGCTCGAAGAAATTTGAGATGCAAGGCACACTTTGTGATCAAATTTTATTTTTATAATTATTGTAATGTAAATTTGTTATTTCGTCAACGTTTCGTATCATACATTTTTACGAGATAATTCATTATTTTTTCTGTCACACTCTTCGTTCTTCTTCGGTATTCATTTTTGCTACAGTCTCGATTCTCTTGTGAAATATTAATTTTTCTTACAATTTCTGACTTTTTATTGAAATATATTGTAACATATTAAATGCAATGTTATCCTGAAAAGTATTTAGATCCACTTAGAATTACTTGTATCAGAAGAATTAAAGTACAAAGGATGGGAAAAATTTACAACAGAGTGAACAAAAAAATTTGTATACTACATTTGAATTATAAAATTTGTATAAAATAAAAAAAAAAACTCTTTAAACCTCGAACTTGAGAAAATAAATTTTCCATAAAAAAAAAATCTTGTCTCTACATTATCTTGCACGTTATAAAAGAATATAATACATTTTATCACATAAAATACTCAAAGTTTAACACACGAAACGAATTTTTTTAAAATTACCTTCTCGAATTCGAATGTTCCATCGAAAATCCGTCATCAATTACGGAAAGGAAGGATGATTCTCACACAGAACGAGTAATATTCACGTTTGAATTTTACGTTCGAAACTGATCTTCGTTCAATAAACGATGATTAATGTTGAGATAATGGAAACTGATCGGTTAATTACGGTGTTAGGTAGCTGATATCGAAGATAGTTTCGATGTTGAATGTAAGTGTATTGATACTAATGCCCGATGATAGTGCCTCCGGATGATAATAGTGCGCGATATATAACGCATTGGTGACAATAATGCATTAACATTGGTGACAATACTCGAAGATAATAATGCTAATGATACGATAACGTTCAGTTTCTCGTTTTCAATTTCGATTTAACCAATTCCATTTGAAATGTTTCCTTGCGTCGTATTTACAGTTGGAATTTGTGCAAGAAGCATGCTCAAATTTTATGTGACGCGTTATTTTCTGCATCGTTTAGTTCCAAGACATCGGATTGTTCTACGATTTTTTTTTTTTCTTTTTCCTTACAGAGTTTGAAATGTCGACGATCCAGATGAATATTATTGTAATTGTAGAACAATTTATTTGGGGTCATTTTGAAACGTGAAACTCGCACTTTTTTTACAATGCTTTTACGTCATTTTAAAAAAGATTAAGTAAGGATACATTTTTTCTTAAAAATTTTGTAAATTCGAACCTCTACAAATACCGAGAGAAATATTTTTTTTTTCTTAATCAAGTCAATCATAAACGGTTTCGATGATTGAAGTTTCCTCTTCAACCAACGATCTGTTAAAATTGATGATAGAATTTTCTGTTAATTGACTACTTCAAATTACAATTTTTTATCAAGTGAACAAATTTCCTACACTCTCTGTATGAAATTTAACCCGAGAAAAACTGTTGTTTTATCATCCGATTAGTTCGCAAAATAATTAATCCCTTGAGCGCTCAAAATTAAAAAAGTCGAGAGTTTAATGCTTCGTGAAAGTTGAACTCAAAAGTCTAATGAGAAACATATAATAGGAAAATGCATTCATCTTTGACATATTTATTATATATATATTGTAATCAAATTGTTCAGAGAATTATTCGTTAAAAGTATTTGGCACTGCAATTAAGTAGAAGATAATTCTATATACGAGAATAAATTGAAAAGAAAGATACCAATATTTTCTTCATTTAAATGATAATAAAAGTTTCTTGAGAAAATTGTGTTTGGAAGTTTGTCAAGTGAAACAAATAATTTGTTAACTTGTTAACATTGACCTTTGAAAAAATTTTAATTAAACCAGAAATCTAGAAGAAATTAATTAATATTGAAAGAGAAGCATAACAATTCACGAATGCATTCGATTTACGTGTATAATAATGTGTTATTCTCTTTGAACGTCTAACAAATAAACTAACCATTTTATTATATTAGTATTTTAATTTAATTACTATATTCTATATAATAATTCTATAAACTAATCATTTCATTGTAATTATTTAATTCTGTATTTATTCTAATAAATATTATTATATTTATATTATTATAATAAATATTATTTATTATATACTATATTATTATAATAACATTTATTATTATAATTATTTAATTCTATAAACTATCATTTTATTATAATTATTTAATTCTATATTTATTCTAATAAATATTATTATATTTATATTATTATAATAAATATTATTTATTATATACTATATTATAATAATAATATTTGTTATTATAATTATTTAGTTCTATAAACTATCATTTTATTATAATTATTTAATTCTATATTTATTCTAATAAATATTATTTATTATACATTATATTATTATAATAATATTATAATTATTTAATTTTATAAACTATCATTTTATTATATTTTAATTTAATTATTATATTCTATAAATCTATTAATATTATTGTAATCTATAATTCTATAATTATTATATTCTATTGTTCTATTAATATTATTATATTCTATAATTCTATAATTATTATATTCTTTAATTATTATATCTATTTAATTATTTTAATTTAATTATTATATTCTATATAATAATTCTACTGACCAATTCTATAATTCTATAATAATTCTATAAACTAATCATTTTTATTATATTATTATTTCAATTTAATTATTATATTCTATATAATAATTCTATGAACTAATCATTTTATTATGTTATTATTACAATTTAATTATTATATTATATGTATATCCTCTTTGAACCGCTGACAAGTAAACTAATTATTTCATTACTGATCATCAGATTATCTGTCACAAAAATCTTCAATTATTCGTTATTTCGGATATAATGGCCTAAAGTTTCTCGGGGAACAGCGCCGATTCACGAACGCTCTGTGGCTTCGGTTGGACACGCGATTCCGCGGCTTCCGGTAAAATGGCGGCGAAATCGTTGCGTCGGTAACACGCCACCGCGATCCAACGGAAACGCGATGTTCTGGTTAACAATGCACGAGCTGTTGACGGCTCGTTACGCGGCCTAATAAAATAATGAGCTGAAACCGTAATTATAATTAGGAATCATCGATGGAACTCTGCGCTCGTCGTTGGTAAATATGTTCGTGACTGTCACACGATTTTGGTCGCAATGTCTGCAATATTATATGAAATATATAATAATATTCAATACTAAATTTATAATACAGAAATATAGTGATATATTTTTTATTATATTACCATCAGCATAATTGCTAGCTAACTACTAATAAATTGTTGTGATAATTAACTATTTTTAACTAGTGATTTAAACTTAAACTTAAATCACTTTCATTAATTAATTTGCTACTATTACAATTGTAATAACTGATAAATGTTAATAGTAACTACTATCTAAGCTATTTTTAATTACTTTACTATTATCAGAATTATTATTCAGCTAATTACTAACAATCATTATAATAATTATTAATTTCAACCAACTATTTAAATTCATATATTTACTACTTCACATTGTAGTTAATTATTGACAACTATGATAATAAATATGAATAATTACTATGATAATAAATTTGAATAATTACTATAATTAATAGCCATACTAACTATTATAAATAAAATTATAAATAATTAAAATAAACTCAATTATAAATATTTATAATGTTATAATAATATTATATTATTATTATAGTTATAAATAATTATAAAATTATAAATAATTAAAATAAATTGTTATAAATAATATTATAA
>NW_025109460.1:0-6502 GCF_011392965.1 Frieseomelitta varia
GGCTGCGCGGACCATAACGAGCGACCGAACCGTATACAATAATTCGTCGCTTTCTTTTTCTTTTGAACTCGGTCGGTGTGATATCGCTGAAAATTATTAAGAAGGAATAAACTTATCGTTTGTTTCGCCCGGGTTACATTGAAATGTACTTGAAACTGAGAAGAATGTTGCAATTTAAGACGAAAAATTGTCGACGTGCGCGGCAAGAGGTTGACGATGGTCTCCTTGGAGAACGGCGCGACGCGGCCAATGCAGGTTTCCCGAGCTTTCCGACGGGGCTTCCGTGTTCGAAACGGGTGAAACCCCGGACAAACGGTGGTCTTTCTGGCTGTTTCAGAACGCCGGGGGCCAATCAGAGCGCCGCCACGTTTCTAGGTCTTCGAACAGAATTTTTGTCGCGCTCGCGACGAATCGCTGAATTTGATTACCTTTCCAGGGGACTACTACTTTCAGATACTTTTCTGATGTTAGTGAAATTCGCTCCGAGACCTGTTCGTTTTATTCAGCCTTTAGGATTGGATCATGAAGTTGGGCTAGTTTTCAGACAAAATTTACTCCGAAAACTTATTTGTTATTTAGTCTCAGGCTAGGTGATTAAATTTGATCATTTTTAAACACTTCTCAGTGAAATTTATACTTTATTATACTATAAATTATTATCATTGTTATTTATTATACTATAAATTATTAGGGGAATTGTAAAAATTTCTCAATCTGGAACCCATCGGTCTCAAATGAATAATCAAACGTAAATGATGATTCCATTAAGAAAGCGAATAAAATTATAATTTTTTTAAAGTAATTAAAAAGCGAAAAATCCATATTTCGTTGATTTCGCTGTTTCAGTATTGAAACTCTCGCAGTCGAGGAAAAGATGACTGACTGATTCCCCTAGCGTCGTATCGGAGCAGTCTGATCACAGTCCGGAACTTTCTACTGGCTGGGGCTCGAGGCGGCAAAATCAAATCGGTACTTATCCCCGAAAGCCACAATTATGATATATTTCACTTGCAGAAATCTTTCACAAACGAATCCTATATTTATTATACCACCGCGTTTGGAATTAATAAATTGACGAGTTACATTTTTATAGCTATATATTTTTAATTATTACATCAATATAAGCTTCGATATTCAATAGAGCTATTTATAAGACCATCATTCACATTATGCTGCACATTAATATTTTATTATAATTTAAATATTATTTAAATATTTTATTATAATTTAAATATTATTTAAATATTTTATTATAATTTAAATATTATTTAAATATTTTATTATAATTTAAATATTATTTAAATATTTTATTATAATTTAAATATTATTTAAATATTTTATTATAATTTAAATATTATTTAAATATTTTATTATAATTTAAATACTATTATAATTTAAATATTTTATTATAATTTAAATATTAAACATTAATATTTCCCGTGCATTTGCAGAAACATAACTTATTGCACCTGAATTTGTTATATTTAAAAACAAAAAAATGGAAACCCGAAACATCGCATTTGTTTGAAACACATGGAAAATTATCAGACGAATATTCTCTTATTAAACGAAAATAGCTTTAAATACTTTGATCGACAATCTTTTTGACAGTGGCACTAATAAATTTACATCAAGGTTTCTCTGTGATAAAGTTCGAACTAAAGTTTTACTTGACAAAAAAATACTGTAATTGGATATTGATCGAATTCTCTCGTACGAAAGATTTTCAACTTTTTACTTTCGAACTTTTTACCAGTGACAGAAAGAGAGAGAAAGAGAGAGAGAGAGTAAAAATTCACACCAAAATTCACCGCGATAAATACGGCCTCTTTCGGAATCTTTTCGGAGTCTTTTATTAGAAATTCGCAGAGGCGATCGTGATTCACGGGACGACTTTCCGTTTCGATGGCGTGACGGAGTCAGGAAAAGAAAAAAAAAAAAAAAAAAAAAAAAAGGGAAAACTGGAACAAGCGACGAAGAGAGGACGATGAGGTCGTCCCCGTTTTCTACGTCTGGCCGACCCACTTCCTGGTGCCTGGTTTCGATCGTGACCGATCCATGAAATTAACGGTAACGGAGCGAGCGTACTCGTCGTGTAAAATCGAAAGTGGCGAAATACCGCGAGGCCGAGTGGCGTTCGAGAGAAAGAGGTGGGGGAGCAAGTCCGTTTCATGGTGGTTCCAAGGTGGGGAACAGAGAGAGTTCCCCCACTCCCCGAAGAAAAGACTCTTAACATCCACGCCACAAGATTCTCAGACTCAATTTGTCGAATTTGAATAGATTTCTTTTTTTATTTCTAAGGATTAACAAGTTGGAATCATGATACAGTCGATATACTTGAAGACCAGAGATTCTATAATCTTGAATTCCTGCATCTTTCTATTCATATGATGTAATCTATCAATGATGGAATCTTCCAAATGGATGCGTTAGCAATTCTTGCCCTGAATGCGTGATTTAAAGTACAATTCTAATTCATAATTTGTTGATAATAATATATTTGTTATTATGTACTTTAATTTATATTATATGTGCATTTAATCTGTGACATTGTATGTAACATCAGATAATATATAATATTTAATGTGTATATAAATATATTATATATATATTAACATATAATAATAATATATATGTTAATATATATATATAAATAATATACAAATATTATAATATTATATAATAAATATTAAATTAATAGAATTATATTATATAATAATACAATAATATAATATAACCGATTGCAAAAAGGATTGTAAAGAAAAAAAAAGAAAAACAGAAATATTCACACTAACTGCAAAGAGAATTCTATGAAAAGGAAAGAAATACTCGTCTGCGATAGAAAGCTAGCAAAGTTTAAAAAAAAAAAAAAAACCAGAAGAGCGGGGCACTGCTTTCGATCGATAATCCCGACACGAGACAAAAAAAAAAAAAAGGGGGGGGGGAAGAAAAATCGACTGCGGGACTCGGTTCTCAAAACACGTGTCGGCTCGTCGGCTCGTAGAAGAGTTCCCATTTCGTTTTCGTTCGCGTCGAACGACCTTTCTCCTTCGTCGTTGGCTGGCTTGGCTGGCTGCGCCGGAGAAAGGGAAAGAAAAGGAAAAAAAAAAAGAAAGGAAAGGCAACGGTGGAGGGAAGATCGGCGGACGTGAATTCTGCTGGAACCGGCATAAAGCTCTGAATCACCGGTGAACCGGTCCCCCATACCGTAAACGCGGTTCCCTGTTGTGCTGACTGTTGTGCGAACGCGGAAACCACGAGGAGCCAACAGCGTTCGTGCGGGTCACGGAAGGATTCCTTTCTCCTTCCCTTCCCCTCCCGAGCACCTCCTCCTACTCTTACTCCTACTCGTCCTACGTTTCTCGTTGGTCCTTTCTCTTCTTTCGGTTTCCTTCTTTCTCGCTTTATTTTCAATGCCCATTTTGTGTTGGACTTCGTGTCCAACCACGTTCTCTCATATGAGTATATATATATATATATATATAATTTTATATTATTATATTATTATATTATTTATATATACTTATAGTATATATATATATACACACACTATAAATATACTATAGATTTGGGTTAGGTTACAATATATAATATATATACTATAAATAAATAAGTATATATACATATATACATATGCTATAAATATATACTATAGGTTATTATTTACTATAGCAATAACCTTAGGTTATTTACTAGTTATTAGGTTAGTACTATTACTTAGTTAATAGGTTACTTGCCATTTAGGTTAGTTACAGTTACTATAGTAACCTAACCTAAACCTATGGTATATATTTATAGTAATCAGTAACTAATTACTATAATAATTTAACCTAGACCTATAGTATATATTTATAGTAATTAGTAACTAGTTACTATAGTAACCTAACCTATACCTATAGTATACATTTATAGTAACTAGTAACTAGTTACTATAGTAACCTAACCTAAACCTAAAGTATATATACACAGTGACTAGTAACTAGTTAGTGTGTGTATGTATATGTATATATATATATATACTACAGGTTTAGATTAGATTGCAATATATAATATATATATATATATAATATATACTATAAATAAGTATATATACATATATACATATACTATAAATATATACTATAGGTTATTATTTACTATAGTAATAACCTTAGGTTATTTACTAGTTATTAGGTCAGTACTATTACTTAGTTAATAGGTTACTTGCTATTTAGGTTAGTTACAGTTACTATAGTAACCTAATCTAAACCTATGGTATATATTTATAGTAACCAGTAACTAATTACTATAATAATTTAACCTAGACCCATAGTATATATTTACAGTGACTAGTAACTAGTTACTATAGTAACCAAACCTAAATCTACAGTATATATTTATAGTAACTAGTAACTAGTTACTATAGTAACCTAACCTAAATCTAGAGTATATATATTCACACTAACTAGTAACTAGTAACTATAATAACCTAACCTAAACCTGTAGTATATATTTATAGTATAGTATACACTTATAATATATATATATATTATAGGTTTAGGTTAAGTTACTATAGTAACTAGTAATGTCAAGAGATTAAATTAATAGGGGTCGAAATTTATTGATAACATTTACTATTATTTCTGTATTAATAATATTAAATTAATATTATTATTCAGCCACCTTTCATAGCTTTACATTTAGTCTACTATTTCCATAGCATATATGTAGTTCATTATTAATTTTATATTATACTTCACTTTACGTTACATTTCAATTATCTTCTCAAAAATATAACTGAAAACGTGAACCATCGACAAATTGTGGGAAAAATTTGACGCGAATCGCCAGCGTTGATTCATAACCTTGACTATAATCGAGTTGTTAATCATAACCTCGATTATGATACTTTATCAAAATATTCCATCACTCCAATTCGTGTGCTCCATTTTTTTTTCTACGAGGAATACTGCGATTTAGGGAACGAAGTGGTGTGCGTACGGCTTTTTTTCGGAACGAGGCCGGAGATCTCGACGCGGGGAGAGACACTTTCGTTTCCCGGCTAAAGGTTAAACTGTTGCTGCGGTCTAACGATGCCACGGGAAACGGGAATCGTGGCAACCTGTTGATCCTGCCCGCTTCCTTTCACTCCCGTGCTCTGTCACCGCAGCAAAACGCCGACGCAAAATGTAAAAGAGACGCGTTCCTCGTATTTCGTAATCAACCGGGAAATCGGTGATGCTCCGCCGATTTCGATCACTCTGCAATCTACATCGGTCAATCGGACGGTCACGTTCCGGGTGTGATTGAAGCATTTATCTCGGAAAAATTAAAAAAATTAGAAAAGTGTACTTTTTAGATACTTGCAAACAATTTACACATATAAACTTAATAAAAACTTAAATCTTGAAATATTTTCGCTTCGATCGATTGAAATTTTGTTGCCAAATGGAACAGCGGTGATCGAAGCATCAATATAAAAAAAAAAGTAAAAGAAATAAATGGACCAATTTATTACGAGCTATAAATAAAAACCTTCCCTTGACGTTTGTTGGAAAATATATTTAAAGGAAAAATTACTATCGATTTATTCGGCTCGAGATGTTCTTCCTGGCAAGCTATCAAAAATTGTTCGTACTCTTCGACGATCAAAATTTAGAGAAACTTCTGAAAAATTCCAGAGATACTTTAACCACTTGCGCTGGCAACTGATTGCGGACCATAACGAGTGACCAAATCGTACATATAATATGACTCGTCGCTTTCTTTCTGAACTCGTCGGTATATCACTGGATAGAAGTAATAAAGTAACAAATGCAATTAAAAAAAGAGTATTTAATGTAAAAAAAAAAAAGTATTGAGAAGTAGTAAATTTATTATTTGTTTTGCCTGGGTTATAACTGAATATACTCAGGACTGAAAAAATATTGCAATTTTGGGGCGAAAAATTCATGGCACGTCATTCCAGCGCAAGAGATTAACCACTGGCAATTGCGGACCATAACGAGTGACCAAATCGAACATATAATATAATTCGTCGCTTTTTTCTTTGAAAAAAAAAATTCGATATACCGCTGGATAGAAATTATTGAAAAGTAATAAATTTATTATTTTCTTTGCCTGGGTTATAATTGAATACACTTAGAACTGAGAAAATATTGCAATTTTGGGACAAAAAGTTCTCGACGTGTGTTGCAAAGGTTAATCAAATTGCGCTGGCAACTGATTGCGGACCATAACGAGTGACCGAACCGTATACATATAATTCGACGCTTCCTTTTTAAACTCGTCGATAATATACCACTGTAGATAGATAGAAATTATTGAGAAGCAATAAATTTATTACTTGTTTTACCTGGATTATATTTAAATATACTTAAAACTGAGAAAATATTGCAATTTTGGGATAAAAAAATTCTCGACGTGTGTTGCAAAGGTTAACCAAATTGCGCTGGCAACTGATTGCGGACCATAACGAGTGACCGAACCGTATACATATAATTCGACGCTTTCTTTTTAAACT
>NW_025109461.1:0-99592 GCF_011392965.1 Frieseomelitta varia
GTAGCGGCCTAGAGTCCCTCGAGTACGAGTTTCGAACACCGACTCGTACAAGCCGCAAGTGGCTGTGCGCCTAGCGTCGAAGTCTAACGATGTTCGATGTTAAGCAAACAGAGTGCGGAACACCGCTAGGATGGGGGTGGACCGTCCAGCCTAGCGAAAGTAGTTAGAAAAAACAAGCGTCTGGGGTAAGGGGTCGCTGCCGTCAGCCCCACTGATGAGTTTAGGCGGCGACCCTGTGACGAAACGCATTTCCTCACATTACCACCACTTCTCCTACATTATCCTCGCATCGTCATAAACATTTCACAGCCCTTCAAATAGAATAAGATACGTCCGTCATCAGTAATACGTCCCATTGGCTTTAATATTTATTTACTGTTCTTCTGTAACTGTTTTTAAATGCAATATTTATATTTCAATCAGGAAGATCTGTCGAAAAGAGAATTAACATTCATCAAATTATTTATGAAATTATTTGCGCACGATATTATTTGCGCAACTTTGTCATTTGGTTTTTTCATGTTCAATATAACGGCTGTGAGAATTTAAAAAAATTATTTTTGTTTTATTTAATTCAAATATGAAATAAGCATTTCCCTGAAAATCAAAAATATGGATTACGTTATTTCTATTTAAATTTTATTTAAATAAAAATTATACTTTTAATTATTACTCATTATTTAAATAATAGTTTGTCCAAATGATTCGAATGTGGCTCGTCGATACTTCGGGTCGTGTTCGATAATTTTGGTTGAGCTTGGGCGGATTCAGAAACATACGAAAAATTCTCTAACTCGTCGGTTCCACTAGTTTAACCGTTTCATCGAGTCAACTAACGGAACAGCAACAGAAATGTGGCAACCATGTGAGACTTTTAGGTTCGGCAATTACGATTTCGTCAGAAAACCGAAACTTGTCTATGTCTCTTTAACTCGCTTTTTTTTTGTCATTATGCGAAGCCATAGGGTGAAAGTGTAGATCGACTACTTTCTCACCGATTTCGGTGATTTTTAAATGTATTGTGAAGTCTGTATGTCTGTGCCTTGATCTTGAAGGTTAAACCTTTTTATTGCATTTTCTAATATTCATCACTATTTCGTCAGGAGCGATGAAACAATTTCAAATATATGATACCCACAGACGATACAATACATTGACAGAAAAGAAGAGACATGGGTATGGTATACTCTGCTATAGAAATACAGCTACATCGATTATGTACATATACGAAATGGTTCACGAGAGAACTTCGTTTACATTTTATGAGTTAGACACCTGTGGTTGTTATCTGTCTGCTTCACGCTAGAGCAACTGCTAATGTCAAATATAGTACAAAAAAAAAAATCGTAGATACAATCATACGTATGCATATAGTCTCAAAAGTCTGACAATTATCACATTTATCATTTTTAAATGTGATAAAAATAAGATAAGTCACTTCATTTATAAAATGCTTCTGTATTGGATAATACTTGTTATAAAACTTGAAAATCTGCGTCAAATGCTGCGTTATATTGAAAGAGATTTTTCTTTAGCGTACATATTATTCCAGCAGAAAACATAGCGGATAACATATTGATCTAGATCACTGATAATTATGGTTTTTGAATATGTTATCGGTAACATCTTTCTGGGCACTTAGCAATCTCACCTAAAATATCATAATCGAATACCATAAACCTGGAGAAGTTATTGTTATATATTTCTTATACCAAGAGAAATCAAAAAATTTGTTTTCACACATTTTAATTTATTTAATAAATTATTTAATATCATTTATTTCTCTTTTTCTGACAACAAATGATAAAGAAAATATCCTGCTCTCAGGCCAGCTTCAGAACAGCCTCTTCGGTATCCATATAACCTCAGTATTTGTGAAACTGCTACTTCCACGAATCCAACATCAATCAGGAGCGGCAGAAATACTATTCTTAGATCTAATGCCGCTCCATATAGATTCATAAACGAGGTATATATCTTCATGTATCTCATGCTTGTTGTCATGCATCTTTGGTGATTGCCACTGCCACCGCATATACAAAATACCAGCTACTGGCTGCATAGAGCCTGACATAGAAGCGACTCTCTGCGAAAGTTCACGAACGTCTCACTAATGATTTTGAACGGTACTACAAATCCTGGAAACTCTTGAGGTAGTATTTCTACCGATTGATTCGATGGAACGATGGTTTAACGAAAGCAATATATGAGCAGTACTTAAATTGCCTGACACCGTACAAAGTAGACGATGAGAATTTGGAAACTAGTCCCGTTCTACTTGTGAAGGTCCTGCAGCCTGATCTATATACAAATAGTGCGTGACCAAGCTATGGAGATCATGTATAGAAATAGAAACTTCTGTCAGATTTACGCGCGTTAAAAAATACGACATCATGATATCATCGTGATATCATATGAATTGAAGAAATATGAATAAGTTTGTGATTCCATTGGTCGGTGTTGACCCCAATCAGATATTTGAGAGAATCTCAAAAAATAGCGGGTCGGTTCTACGAAAGATATGACCAATAACTTGACATTGGTGTTAAATGGATTAATGCAAAAGACCACAGAAGGATGCCATTATTCCGTCGTTGACCAACTGGATTGGATTTTGAGGAATCTATAGGCAAGTCACGGGTTAGATAGCTGCATATACATACTTTACTGAATGAGCTGCGTCGATTACTTGGACGCGAGACTGATCAATCGACAGGGATGTTAGAAAGATTACACCAAAAACTTGCATTCTGAAGCTAATTGATCGTTCCTGCGGAGAACTTGTCACAGATAAGCATCAATTGACTTTATAGCAATCTTGCGTCCACAGTGGTCATGCCAATTAGGTCTTGGATATGTACAATCTCTTCGATATCTCTTCACTACTTCTGATAGTATCATTCAAAATCAACGGTGGTACTTTCATGAAAGAATTATTTTTAGTTAGAGCTTGTACTGCCCCGACTACTATTAAAATACCTAGGAACTCGTAATGGCGGCACTAACCAATGTTGTACAATCAGAGAAAGCATTGTCGGTACTTTCTGCTGAAGATTGCCGTTTCTACATTACATTGAAGTGATTTGACGTGTACATACTCACCAAAAGACATGGCCTCCATGAGAATGAGATTGAGATAAGCCCAATTTCCGTCCTCCAACTCGAAAACTACGTGTCAGACTCAGAGTGCAATCTAGCTTCCTTGGTTCAAACGAGACCAAGGACTTTTCTAAATAGCTACTGGTTCTATAGCGTCTTTCCACCCAATTGCAAATTTTAAATACGCCTCTCAACAATATACATATTCATACATCTAGTTCACAACCAGGGTTATATCATTACCTCCGAGAATGCAAATCAGTTGGCAGTGAAGAGGTAATACTAAGCATCAACTCGCTCTGCATCTGTGATCAATGCCTCACTAGTTATATCATTCGCAGAGCAAATTTGCTACCTGCAAATCTCGACGCAGATGAGACAAACTCGGATCTTTAGAGTCGTCATGCCCAAAGACCTGGAATAAACGCTTCCAACTCTCTGTGGGAAAACCGACTGTTACTATAAACTTGCAGAAGTCTCTAAAGATTTGGATTCATGAAGGTGTTTCTATATATGTGATGGATGGGTTGATGGATCGATATCCCTGGACACCTCTTGTCACGATGAGTGTAGACTCTTAAATACTTGGACGTATCATGGACATGTCATTCGTCCAATCAATGATGATTATTACCTGAGCCGGAATCTGTGGATCCAGGTTTTTAATTTGCCAATACGGAGGTCTCCAAGGATGAGTTGACATAATAAATCATTCGAACCGGAGTACCGGTCTATTGGTTCTGTCCATCCTCAGACTCCGATTAAGATGCCCGATACAACTGGTTTTTAAACAGGAAATGGATATTCACATCGCGAGGCACTGTCGAGCAAAAATCCAGATTTGACAATATCTGTGAATGTCGCATGATCATAGGTGTTATTAATCCCTTCATGACTCTTCCGAGTTATATTTGGAGATGGTGTTGGCTATCAGTTTGAATATCGTCAATGATCTAGTCTGAGAGAAAATAGGAAGGACCGGTAGGTAATGTTGCGTCCATCACATCTATGATCTATGACTACTAGCAAAACAGTTGAATGTTTTCCAGGTATGGAGCTGTTGTTCCAGTTATGAAGCTATTTTCTAGAGGGAAGTGGCATACATTCTAAACAGGTGTGTTTCATCTAATCGAACGCGAAATACGACAAAATTTTGCGGATGGCTTCCTCTACTAGTGTCAATTTAATATGCTATGCTGCACTCTCATGCTGATCGACGCGATGTATATAGATGAGGATCCTATGCCTCGCAAAAGTGGGCTTGCTTCCCTTATCATAAAGATTGACCAATTGGAATAGAAAATCACTGTACTACAATCAATCTTAAAAAACTTGATAGGAAGAGTCGCTGCTTCTATACACGCGTATAGTCAAAGGCCCTTCATGAGACCCTACAATTTGATAGATAGTAAGCAAAATTGTACGAAATTGTAGGTTTATAGAGAAGGATAGTTATCAGAGTCTTCTTCTTTTTCTTCTCTTTTTCCTTTAATGTCGCATCGACAGCGAGGTCATTAGCGACGACGGTGCCATTAGATATGAGTGTAGCAGTTTATGTTTTTGAGGTATTTTAGAACTATTTGTATATCATTTTGAGAAATCAGGTTTATGTTTGCGTTGATTCCGCATTCCTGTCTTTGGATTTCTGTGGTGTGGCATTCGTGCAGCATGTAGGTTATTGTTAGTGGATGGTTATTGCAATGAGTGCAGGTGGGTGGTGCAGATTTTTTGATTTTATGTTCATGTGTCAGCTTGGTATGACCGGTTATCGGGCGTGAGATAATTATTCCTTCTTTCCTGCTGGTAAGGTTTGGTGTTTGCTGGTGAAACTTTTGTGTAGTAGGGTGCTTTTAGTTCTTTCCCGTGTATTGTTCCATTCATTTTCTGCTACTTTCTTGCAGTGGATTATTTGGTCGTCGCAGGAGGTTGGAAGATGATGGCGATTATTAATAAGTGAGGGAACTGTGGCTTCTTTTGCTGCTGCGTCGGCTTTTTCATTTCCTTCTATTCCTTAATGAGCTGGAATCCAGATGACTGTGGCGTTTGTGTTAGGTTAGTTGTGGTTTAGTTCTTGGATGGTGGATATTAATTGGTTATCATGATTGTATGATTTCGTTAGAGATTTTGTAGCGCTCATAGAGACGGTGTAAATGATAATCTGGGCTTCGTTATTTGAGTGTGCATATTTGACGGCTTCCAGGATAGCATAAGTTTCGGCTGTGAAGATGGATTATGAAGAGGGGAGATTTTGTGGTTTTTTTTTGTTTTTTCAGTAGATAATGGCGTATCCAGCTCCAATGTCCGTCTTTGACACATCAGTATAAATCTTGCTATACTGGGAGTAGTTGTTGTTTAGTTCTAAAAATCGAATTCTGTGGTCATTTGAGTTGAGGATTTTTTTGAGTTCGGCAAGGCTGGTGTTAGTTGGGAATGCTTTTATTGTCCATGAAGGGATTTGTGGTGGTTTACGTTCAATAGCGGGATGAATTTTGAAAGTGGTGGATTGAAGGATTTTGGTAAGTCCGACAAGGGGGAGGTAATTTTGGGTTTGTTGTTCTGGGAAGTTTGGTATCTATTGGAGAAGATGTTGTAGGAAGGATTATTTGGAGTGGATGAGACTTTTAGTATGTATTTGAGAGTTAGGAACTTTCTTCTGGATTCGAGTGACATTTCTTTCGCTTCGAGTAGTAGGCTGTTAATGGGACATGTTAGGTATGCGCCTGTAGCTAGTCTAAGAGCTGTGTGGGAGATTGGATCTATTATTTTTTTGGTGGAGCTATTGGCTGAGTTATAAATGGTAGAGCCGTTATCAAGTTTGGATCTGATTAACGCTCTATATGTTTCTAGAAGTGTGTCTATATCCGCTCCCCCGTTATTATTGGAAAGGGTCTATATGATGTTGAGTCTTTTTATGCAAGGCTCTTTTATGGTTTCTAGGTATGGCACCCAAGATAGTTTTTTGTCGAAAATAGTTTTTTTTTTTGAGAAAAAATTTTAAGCCCGTTGTTTTTGACCAGTCCTAAAGTGTATTGATGGCTGTTTGTAAATGTACGTTGGTGGAGCTTATACTTTTTCCGCTGATGGTTATGTCATCCGCAAATAGCTGGGTTTTTATTGGTGGCTAAAGGTTGATGGCGATGTCGTTGATTCCTACTAAAAATAGTGTGGTGCTCATTACTGATCCTTGTGGGACTCCGTTTTTGATTGTAACTGGTTGTGACAGAGATCCATTTGCTCTGACTTGAGTTAATCTATTGGATAGGAAGTTGGTTATGAAAGATAGCACATTGCCATTTACTTTTAAATCGATGAGGGAATTAATGATTTTGGTTCTCGAGATTGTGACGAAGGCATATCGATATCGAGGCTTTATCGATATCGAGGCATACGGCGACTATGTATTCTTCGTTGAAGAAGGTATTTGTTTCCAAGTTCGTTAGAACGTCTATGGTTGAACGGTAGTGTCGGAAACCGTATTTGTTTGGATTAAGAAGTTTTTTTTACTTCTAGGTACCATCTAAGTCTACGGTTTACGATTTTTCCAGTAGTTTGTACATGATATTAGTTAATGCAATTGGGCGATAACTGTTGGGTTTAGTTTGCATTTGTTTGGTTTAGGGATTGGAATTACTATTGCTTTTTGCCAATTTTCAGGGAAAACTTTATGGATCCATATGCAGTTGAAGATTTTTAACAGGTAGTTTATTCTAGTATTTGGAAGCATTTTTAGTAGTGAGTTGGGGATATTATCTGGTTCTGGGGCGGAGCTTTTGTTGATGTAAGTATGGAGCATATTTCTTTGAGTGTTAAAGGTGAGTTTAGTAATGAGTTGTTATCGTTGTGACTCAGATAATGGTGTGTATTGTTGTAGATTATTATAGGATGTGGTGAGTTAATGTTATTTGAATTTTCTTTGAATTTTTTAGCTAATGTGTTTACAATGTCGTGGGCTTGAGTTACGATTCTACCATCATCAGATTCCAGGAATTAGATATTCGTAGAGAATTTAGATCAATTTATGCATTTGATTTCTTTCCATATTGTAGATGTTGGTGTTTGTGGGTTTATTGATGATATGTAGTTCCTCCATGATTGTTTTTATTTTCTTTAATTATTCTACGGAAGTTGGCGCGTTTCTTTTTGAACTCGGTTTTGGTTTTCGTTTGTGGGATGTTTTTTTGCTCTATTGAATGCATGATGACCCTTGCATGGCGATATTGCATTCTTCGCCCCACCACGGTACCGGTCTTTCCCTGATTTTTTGCAGTCTGGGAATTCCAAAGGATTTGTCTGCGGCTGAAATTATGATTTGTTGAAAATTGTTTATTGTTCCGTTAATCCGGGCTGGGTCGAGTTCAGGTTCCATTTCTTTCTCGATGAATTGATGCATTATATTTTCTTGTTATACCGGCCAGTTTGTTTTTTTATATGCCATTTTGGTTGGAGGTAATTTTGAGTTGTTGTGCTATTGTCTTCATAAGTGATTTTTATGGGAAAGTGATCGCTGTCCTATAGTTTTTTTAAAGCATCCCATTTTAGGTGTTGAGCTATCTGTGAACTGGATAAGGTTAGATCTATTGCACTTGATTTGCCGTTCCTAGTGCTGAAGTGCGTTGGGGAACCTGTGTTCAGCAAGATTTTCAATAGTCTTTCCTTTTCTGTCAGGTCGGTCTCCAGAGAGCGTGATGTGTGTTAAAGTCTTTGGACAGGATCACTGGAGCTGAAAGTGGAGCTATTAAATCTTCAAGGTCTTGTAAATCAATGGGGAGGCTCTTAGGAATGTAGATATTGCAGATGTGGATTCTTTTTGGAAATGAAATAGATATTGCGACGGCTTCTAAGTTCGAATTTAATGGGATTTCAGTAGAATCGTATTTGTTCGAAATTACAATGGCCACTCCTCCGCTGGCGTGATTTTCATTTACCCGGTTTTTGACGAAGATGTTGAAATGTTTTAGTGTAGGTTGGTGATTTTTTTTTGAAATTTGTTTCTTGAAGACAGATAATATCAGGGCTAAAATTATTTATGAGAATTTGGGAGTTGTTCGCAATGGGTATAGTAACCTTTTATGTTCCACTGTATTATTGTTTTCATAATGTATTTGAAGGGGCTATGGATTTGGATTGGCTATGCTGCGATTATGGCTCTTATGAAATTTCGATGTCGGATTCAGATGAGCAGCTAAATGACGATTCAGGTGTCTCAGTCGGTTTGGTGAGCTTTTTGCGGAGTCGATGTATTCTGTTTTTTATGCTTCTTTCGTTTAGATGGGGGTATATTTCTTCAAGAGTTTTAACAAATGTCGAAATGATATCGGTGTAGTTCTTCGATTTCCAATGGGTGTGCTGATTCAATGGTGTCTTGGAGGAGGCTCTTGATCTGGGAATAGATTAGCCGGGAGGGTGAAGGATTTTTTTTATTAATTATTTCTTTTCTTGGGGCTAACACTTCCTCTAGTTTGGCGGAATCGAAAAGTGGAGATTGGGGAGGAACTGGTTTTAGTTTGGTTATTGCGATTCTTTTTTTTTGTGGATTGATTGGTAGAGGCATGGAAACTATGTCGTTTAAGCTAACATAGTCCAGTTTGTCGTCAGCTGATGATTGTGACAGTGGTCTTTTGGAACTCAGGACTGGTGGTTGCTCTGTAGGTACTTTGTTCATTGATTGATTAGGATTCTCGATGTTTGTCTCGGTAGTGATGGGGATCTTCTTTACCGGCAGTTTGGAGTATTGAGTTGGTATGGGAATCGTTGTATGTGAATTTGGGATTGTCGTATCGGTTATATTTGAATTTTGGATTTGCGGGCAATCTTTCGCTAAGTAATCTTCTTGTTTACATCGGAAGCAGAGAAGGCTGTCGATGGAGGTGAAAATCCGGTAAAATGTATTTTCGAAAGTTATTAGGAAGGTGGATGGGATTTTTCCAATGTCGTCGGAGTCAATATATGCCTGTCTTCTAAAGGAGGAGAAGCTGAAGATGTGAGTGCATTCCGGGTCGGTCATTCCTGCTTTCGTCAACCCTGTACTCAAAGGTTCCAGCAGGTTGGTGTTGGATAGTAGGTGTATTCATTCCGGTATTCTTTTGTGTTGAGGTACGAAATTAGCGTTTGCTTCCATTAACACTGACACTATAATAATTTGTATTGGAATTCGTAAGCGAGACTATATCGGACGTCCGTACGGTACGACGGCTGAACCGAGACTCTAAATAATTGTTACTATTATTAGTCTTGTAAATATATATAAATACATTAAATAGCAAAGGAAGAATCAGTTCTTTACAGTCGTTCGAGTAAAGTCACATGTTCTTTTAGAACTATTATTGTGTTATTCTATTTTTTTGTAAATGTCATAATATTACACTTTATTTCTAATTTTTATAATATCAATTACATAATATATTATTTATTATTTTATATTACAATAACATTTAATTTAATTATATAATTTAATTCTTTAGTTTTACATCTTACATTAATTATAAACAAATTCTATATTAAAACAAAAAATTTATTTAGTTATATTATTAATAGACATTCTCTATTCTATTTTAAGAATGAGAAACATAAACAATTAGATGTAGAAGAGTTTATATAAACGAAAGAAGAATAATAATTATGAAACGTAAGTTTTAACGGTTTATTCTCTTATGTTTAATATAAAATAAATTCTCATGTTTAATAGAATAACTAAACATATTGATTTTAATTTTATTACTCTTATTTACGGTATTACTTTCCATTCGATTTATAAATTTAAATTATAAGCATAATTTGTGTATATTCGATTTTGTTCATAATTTCAAAATTAAAAGTTTCATCTATGTATGTTCAAAATTAAATTAGTGTAAAAATATAACAGATAAATATAACAGATAAATATAACAGATAAATATAACAGATAAATATAACAGATAAATATAATAGATTATGAAACAAACAATTTGTCGAATTTGTTTAATAAATTTGTTTATAAAATTAATGAAACAGCGATTAAACAAACATAAAATAATTTGAATTGTATTTTATATTGCAATAATCCTTAAATATTCTTAAATATCTCGTAAATTATAAAAATATTGTTGAATTCTTCGTGAAGGAACGACACTTATACTTTTAAAGAGGATTTATGTTGCAACCGTAATCAAGGATGATATATACAAGGTGATTTCCTAATAGAAAAAGAGTGTTTTCTGTTCTCAGCACGTCTTTTTATATTTTTGTCTATGGTACATCAAAGGGAGAGGGAAAAATACGTGGATGACCAATTCTTGGAATTTGTCCTATAAGTTTCTGTAGGGTAGCACTTTCGGATGTACTATTACTGACATTGTCAGTGTTAGTATTGTAATGGAAAAAGGGTGAAGAATTCGAGGCGTGAGGTATTTCCTTCTCAAAAGTCTTTATTCGACTGTCGGATTGTCGTCCGATCAGCCATCCCCCTTCCCAGGCACAAACCTCTTCTCGGAACATAAACAACTCTCGTTCCTGTGGCGACCGTCCCAATGATCGCCTACAACTCGGTCAATTCTGACAATTGTGATTGTCCTCCATCACGTATATGTACCGCCTTGCATTAAGCTTAGAACTAATCATAACATCTATACTAACATACTATCTATACTAACATATGATTACTTAAGTTAACATAAAAATATAGACTTATATTTTATTGCTTAAGCTAGAGACGAATCCATGGTTTCATCTGGTCTGGTCCAACGATTCCTGAAAATGGTATCCTCGTCAGTTGAAATCCATCAATGTCTTCTACCACGTATCTATCTTTGTCTAAAACCTTTTTCACTTCATATAGGCCACGGAATTTCGGGATTAGCTTTTTATTAATACCGGGTGTGATGTCTCGATTCCGAATCATAACGTAATCGCCGGTTTTGTACATAGTTGCCTTTTTGTGTGTACGATTATAAACTTGTTCATTCATTCTTTGACTTTCCTGAATAGCTTGTGTAACTGCATTACGTGTTGCCACCAGGTCTCTTTCTTCATTATTCCATGCTTCAAGAATTACTCTTAATTTATCGTTTATTATGCCGAATTGGTTCCTTCCAAAAAGCAGTTTACACGTAGTTTTATTTGTTAAACGGCAAACAGTATTATTTGTAGAAAATTCTACAAGCTCTAATACTCGATCCCATTTTCCCGGACTTATACTCAATTTTACTAACATAGGATTAATAACTCGATTGTATCGTCACTTGATCATTAGCGCGAGGTGTCCCGATAGCGACCCGAATATGTTCTATGCCTTCATCTTGCATGAAATCTGTAAATAATCCTCAAGTGAAACATGTTCCTTGATCGCTTATCAAACGCTTAGGTTTACTGTAATAACGGAAGTATTCTTTTAAGTGATGAATGGCCTTCAGACTTGGCCGATTTACACGGATACAACTTGATATATTTAGTGAAACTGTCAACTATGGATAAGATATGTTTATAACCTCGACCACAATATTCTAAAGGACCATAGTGATCTATATGTATAGTCTGGAATGGTACAACTTATCTCAATCGAGACTGTATAAATATCCTTCGGACTTTCCGCTAAGGTTTGAAAAATCAATACATCTTAAACAATTGCTTATATGATTTTTTACTTTTTTCTCATATCTGGGAACCAATATATTCTGGAGATGTTTTCTACCACCTTATCCACACCAAAATGACCTCATCATGGGAAGCTCTAATGATATTAGTTTCCATACACTCCGGTACCAAGAATAACAATTTACCGTTATCCAGTTTTTTATATATTAAGTCGTCACGTAATTCGTAATATTTATCCTTAGTAGATTCTAATTTTTCTCTTAACTCCCGAATTTTCGGATCTTGTGACTGCTTGAAGGAAAGAACTTGCTCGAAAGTATTTGCTTCTAATATCAGAATTGCATGGCAACGACTCAATGCAGGCGACTCTATATGCGGCATCTTCGATTCAGATCGGTGTGCGATTTCGAAATCGTATTCTTGTAAAAACATTGCCCATCGAGAAATACGTGGATTGATGCTTTGTTTGGACAGCGTTAATCTAAAACTACCGCAGTCGGTGATAATCTTAAAAGGAATACCCGATAAATAAACGTGGAACCTCTTAATGGCATAAATCGCTGCTAGACATTCTAACTCGAAGCTATGATATTTTGATTCTATCGGTGTTGCTCGTTTACTAAAGTAAAATACAGGTTTCAGTTTTCCATCCGATTGTTTCTGCATCAAAACAGCACCAAAACCCGTAGTACTGGCATCACAGTGCAATTCACACAGTTGGTAAGTATGGTGAATATATGGTAAGTATCGGTGGACTTGCCAATAGTTTTTTTAGAGTTTCAAAAGCAGTTTCGTGAAGACCAAAACGGAAATTAACATTTTTTTTAACATATCGTACAAAAGTTTTGCTACTATAGAAAATTATGGAATAAAGCGGAAATAGCTAGCTAAAAATACAAATTTCTGTATTTCTTTAGTATTTCGCGGAATTGGGTAGTTTAAAACGGATTCAACATTTTCTATATTCGGCCTGACTCCTGATTCATCAACCAAATATCCTAAGTAAGTTATTTGTTGGTTTAAAAACGAGCATTTATCTAACCGGAATTCTAAGTTATAATGACGGACCAATTTGAAAACGTTTCTTAAAATTCGTTCTTCTACTGTATCAGTGGCGACCAAAATATCGTCTAGATACTCTAAAACTTGACCTTTCCGTATTTAATCAGAAAAGATGGTATTAATATATCGTTGAAAAAACTCGAGGTGCATTAGTCAGACCAAAAGGCATTCTTAAATATTCAAATTGATTCAAGGGTAACAAACGAGGTATATTTAATGGATGATTCAACTACCCTAACGTGGTGAAATCCATTTCTTAAATCTAGTTTCGTAAATAACAGTTTTTTCTTACGTAGACGGTCCAAACAATCATCAATCAGTGGGGTCGGAAAATTATTAATCGTTATCTTGTTTAATTCTCTGTAATCTACGCATAACCGTATGTCGCCGGTTTTTTCGTACTAAAACGATGGGACTTGCATAAGGTGAGTTACTGGGTTTAATAATATTTCGATCTAGCAAATCATCTAAAATAGTTTGCAGCTTCTCTTTGTCCGCAAAAAATAATCGTCGAGGCCTATAACTAATCGGTTGTTCCGTTTTCACCGAAATGACCATTTCCATACTGCTCGGTGCTATTTCCTCCTAGAAGAAATTAATTCCTCATAATAAAGTTGTTGTACTCTGGCTGATACAGTAGAATCAGCGGCAGGGTCGATATTTAGTTGTAAATTAACGTTTGGGATTTCATCGGCACAATCTATTTGCATAATCTGATGTTCGAAACAATCAATATCCTCGGCTTTTTTATTCGAAGCGACATTTTCAATATTAAACTTACATCCTAGTGAGATTTTTAGGTAGGAGGCATTAGATAATCTCTACCTAGCAAAACGGGATAAGAAAAACGGTATAAGACATGGTCCGATCCGAAACAACGAAAAATTTCATAAATATAGAAACGCCATTAATTTTTACTTCGCTACTGAAAATACCTTCAATAATTAACGGAGACTCATTAACGCCATAATACGTTACCATTGGTCATCGGTAAGTATGCGTGCGACGGGAATGCATTCGCTTTAACTAAGCTAATAGGTGATCCCGAATCGAGAATGGCCTCATATGAATAATGAAAAGGTTTAACGTGTATATCAGCAATGCTAAATTCGATGGGTCCCATGAATGGGTTATCAGGAGGACTAGACTGCAGCAAATGAGTGAACGAAAATGTGGTGCAGGCTTCCTTATTGAGACGTTCTGTGGGCAGTCCCGTGCTCGATGCGTAGCATTACCACACGTGTAGCATGAACTCCACTGAGGAGTCGATTTTCCGCAATCCTTCTTTAAGTGTCCCATCTCGTTGCAATTATAGCATCCTTCCGTACCATGGGTGGACCCCCTCTCACAGTCGGATCACCCCTCGCATTGACCGTCAGCGATATATTTTGGAAAACATCCAAAATATCATCTGCTGTCTGAAACCGATTCATTTTAGCTTAGTCTCGCAATCGGGAATGCCCTCGATAATCAAGTCAGCTAATTCTCTCGAGTCTAACGTGAGCCTGTTGGACAATGTAATTTTGTCATGATAGTAGTCTGCAATAGTTTCGGATCGTTGCCACACGCGTTTCTGAAATTCTCTCCTGAGCGCCAATCGATTAGGTTTATATCCAAAAAGTCGCTGCATGCTGTCAAAAAGTGTGGAAATTGGAATTTCTAAATGATCTGACGTAGAATGAAACCACTTTAAAGCGTTGCCTTGTAATCTGAGGCTAATCAAAATTCTCATTGAATTTTCGTCAAGATGATAAGTATGTTGCAACAATTCGGCCTGCCTCTTCCAATTTGAAAAATTGCCATTTTCTCCCGAAAACCAAATTCAGACTAGAATCAGATCGGGTCGTAGCTGACAATTCTCTTTCTCGTTGTAAAAGCTGGATTTCTCGCTGTGACAGCTCTCTCTCTCTTTCTCTCTCTCTCTCTCTCTCTCTCTCTCTCTCTCTCTCTCTCTCTCTGCGTAACAGTTCCAACTCGCCCGGAAAATTTTCGTTTGGATCAAGCCGCGAGGTTTGAATGGTCTGCGAAAGTGTCACCGTAGCCAAGAGCCTTCGGGTTATCTATTCCTCCTTGCGCATATTCCTCAACGTCCACCCTCAGTCGATTTTCGATCTGAGGATCACAGTGTAATAAGTGAGCGATAAGCTCACCCTTGTTGCCAGTGATTATCTGGCTTCGTTCTCGTAACATTTCTTTGAGTTCGGAACTATTAAAGTCACTTAACGACTGTTTCTGTCCAGTGACCACTTCACAAGAGTTCAAAATGTTCACAAACAATCACAACAAAAAGTTATCAAAACTGTCGACAAAAATCACTAAAATTTGCGAAAAAGTATATAGTCACGAATGAAACAATACTGTCGTGCACTATAAAACTTGCCTCCGTCGAATCCCACTTCTGAAGTTATAATGGAAAGAGGGTGAAAAATTCGAGGCGTGAGGTATTTCCTTCTCAAAAGTTTTTATTCGACTGTCGTCCGATCAGCCATCCCCTTTCCCAGGCACAAACCTCTTCTCGGAACATAAACAATTCTCGTTCCTATGGCAATCGTCCCAATGATCGCCTACAGTACTGAGCTAATATTGTTCGGCCTAGTCATCCAACAATATTAATAAAATATTTGAAAAAAATAACATAATATTCTATATTTGATATTTGATAAAATTTCACATTTTACGTAGAAAACGATTATCATTGGACATATCTATCGACGAATATAGGGAATGCCATTGCTACGACACAACACTAATCAATTATTATGACGAAATCTTAGAAAATGAGAAAGTTTTATATGTACAAAGTTAATAGATATATAATCAATTAAATACATATGTAGAAAGGAAATATTTGCACACTAGTCTATTGATATGTTTAAGTTGTCTTGGTTTCGAGTAAAACTGCTGTTCTGAAACTTCGCTTCTAATGATCTTGACGAATGTTACCAAGATCATTGAAAGGCTTAATTTTCTCGATGTACTTTGAAAAGATATTGACAATCATGGTTTAGTATCATCAAACCGTTAATTAAAACCGTTGATTAAACTCACGATGGGTATATGAATATTAGTAGGTATATCTGCTGTATTAAGTACTACGTGCCAATTTCTTATTTTATTAATAACATATTAAGGAATAACTGAAGAAGTGACCACGATACTATAAATGAAAATAAATTTAAAATTAATTAAATTATTACCTCTCTTTACCTTAACTCTTTTTTAAATTGCATATTGTATAATTAAAGAATCTTTTATCATTGTAAGTTTGTCAATTAAAGGAAGTAATTGTTGTCTCAAAATTATTTTCACGAATGAATTTTATTGTCTGAGCTATAATGAATTTCAGTAAAAAAGGAAAGTTGCCTAATGCATATCTTTATCTCATTTGTTGTTCAAATAAGAATTCCCACTATATACTTCTGATATTCAGTAAGTGCATAAACTTAATTGAAAAAGAATCTACTTAATCTTAATTTCTTTTTTCTCTAACAGAGTTAAAATAGGTATAAAATAGGTAATGTTAAAGAGGTGTAATAATAGGTATTAATAAATGAGAGTTAATGTAAGTATTAATAAATGTTAATGAACATTAATTTTAATTATTTTTAAATTGACTGTTTTTATTGGAGAAAGAGAAATTTCAACTTCAAGGAGTTCTATAACAGATCAAATATTTCATGAATTAAGAAAAATATGCAAACTAATGGAGGAGGTGAGTTTGTTAAAACAATCAAACATTACTGATGTTTGATGTTCATTGTTTGACAATACATTAATAGAATTATTACTATTAAAAACTCAAATTGATGTCCTTGAATACAAAAGGCAGTGAGCAGAAGAATATCTTGATTATCAATAGCTCTTTCTTCAGTTTTACAAACTTTCGGTTCCATTTTCTGGCTTCATTTCTGTTTACTCTAAAGTAAATGAAAACCTCAGATATATTCTTACAAATGTATTAGCTATTGATTTTTTTGGTCAGAGGAGCAACAAACATTTTGTGTGTATTTGTGAATTTATAATTAAAGACTCATCATTTGTAAATTATTTTAATTCATAATCTATAAGTTACGTGCATGTACACTTTATTAAATAATAATTCTCTCATCTTCAGTTCAGAGTAGATTTCCAGCTATCACAGAAAATAATATTGAAAATACCATTAAGGTTTGGCCAATGATCAGCAGTAGAGAATCAGAAGAATTCGCAATTTTACTTTTATTATCATAGATACTTTTTATTATCATGGATTCTATCAAAGTTACTGCCATAAATACTAAATTTTTGATTTTTGAGGAATTTCTTTCAATAGTTATTTCTTGATTTATTAGTTTTAAATTTAAATATGTCAAAGTTTACTGTTTCGAAAACAGAATATGACAATATATTCATTATTATTAAAGTAATATACAATATAATTACAATATAATTTTTAATTTCTTTGTTACACCCATTGTATATTATTGCATAATTTATGTATTTTGTATATATTGAGCAATTTATTATAAATAATGTTGTTTATGTAATATAATATTAATATTTAATGATATTATTATTTCTATAATTTTTATCAAAAAATTACAAACAATTTAAATTTTATATTAAAGATATTAATATGAATTCAATTTAATTAAGTTAAATATTGAATATTATATTAATATTATTTATATTTTCATAACAGTAAATAGAAATGATGATATAAATAGACTAGAAACAATAAATCGCATGATATTTTGTGTTTATAAATGTATAACTTTAGTATAATTGAGAGAAAAACTGCTAAAACCTTGTTTATGTACTTATGTACATTATTCGTGGTTTATAGGGTGGGCCAGAATTCGTAGTCAACCAAGTAAGGGGTGATTCTACGTCAAAAAATAAGAAAAAAATTTGGTATAACATTTCTTTATCTGGAGCTCGGTTTTCGAGAAAATTGACTTTAAAGTTTGTTCATCTGTGTGAACGATATAGTTGTCTATTTTCCTACCGTGGTTGTCTCCGCCCGAAATAGTAAATTTTACAAACATTATTTATTGTGTGGTTAAAGTAGCACAAAGTATTTCTACTGATAATTAATTTTTTATTCTATATTACTACTTTCTACTGCAATACTACAATGCAGTACACTATTACAAATATTGTTGAAAATGTCCCTTTTGCTGCATACATAAGTTTGCTCGACGAATTAATGATATTTGAACAGAATGTAAGTTGGTATCGTTTTTTAATTTCTCGAATTCCTCCATAATCTTTTGTTCAAATGTGTAATATTTAAAATATTGTCTTTATAAACTTGTTCTTTGATATGCCCCCATAGAAAAAAATCTCACCAAGGTCTCCGGATCTCACGCCTCTAGATTTTTTTTTGAAAGTATGAACAGTAGAGGTTACATATAGATACACAGATATAGATAAACAGAGGTTATAGTAGAAGTTATAATTTTACACATAGGTACAATAATCAAATAGGTATATTCAACAAGAAATTCAAAATTTTAACACATAGTAGTTGGCAATATTGAAATAACTACTTCGTTTGTTTATTTGAACATCAGAACAATTTTTCTTTATATTACTTTATTTTTTGACTATCAAACAGAAGTTATTATTTATTTTATATTTAAATTAACTTTCATTGAAATATTTTTTCGAATACTAGAAATGTTATAAACAAACATTAATTTTCATTTATTCTTTTATTTAAACACATTTTACGTAATAACAAATAAATAACGATACATTATAATATTAGAATAATATTTAGAAAATAAATAGTATATATCGTAACGGTTTTACTAATTATCCAATCGAGCGATTTCCCATAATTCTAGGTATTTGAATTATGCGTACAAAAGACGTTAGGTTTCTTGTCTACATAAAATAATTTATTCTATTCTATTTTTACACAAGGACAATGGCTCGCCCCCGTTTTTTATGCTGAAGTCCTAACTTTTATGCTAAGTTGTATGCTGCCATTCTAACGTGGCTATTGTGACGCGACAATTTATTGTTTCCTTCTCCGGCCGATGACCCGCGTATCTATTATGTTTGGTATCCTCTAAAACTGATTGGCATCGATCACTGTATCGATGCTTCATATTTTCACCGTTTTTAGAGGAATTACATCAGGCATTCAAACGGCTCGGCTTTCAATTATAATCAAGCCAATCGGATTCTAATTTTTAATTTCTTTTTAAATTTATTATTAAATTTAATTATATAATTAAAAATATATAAAAATAAACTTGTGTCATTTTATGAAAGTTTCTTCATTTATTATTTAATGCAGTACCAAATTGACTAATATATACGTTCAACTGTAAAAACTAACTTTTTTAAAGGACCGATCATTTTGACCGGTAGGAATAGGCATACAAGAAGTGTCGGTAGGTTTAATGTTAATAGTTTGTACATTTTGTATATTTCATCATATTCTTCCCTTTCCGTACAATTTTGTATCTTTTAATATCCTATAAATGCATAAAAATATAATGCGGCGCACACATGTGTAGATATTTATTTCAATTTCACTCTTAAAATAATATATATATACAGGGTGTGGCACGTAACTGTCGCCACGATTTTTCAAGCACTTCTGATTGTGTGATAAAAAATGTTTTTTGCACAAAAACTAATCAGTATCTAGTGGGCTATAAAGTACAATATAAAAAATTTCAAAAACTTTTTTTTTTCGATAAAAAATCAAGGTCACATTGACTTTTTTAAATGGCACTGTGTATTTTTGACTGTGTATTTTTCGCAGGATTATTGCTTCTGAAAAAATGAATTCAACGACCCACTATACTATAACCTTCAGATGTTTTTGACTTCAAAAATTTAGGTTTAATCAACAGAAATTGTTCTCTGAACTAGTGAGGATCAACTCTGAACCAGAAATGATATCTACGACGATTAATTACACATTATTTAGATACTTTTGTTGGTTTAACAGTCTGACACTAAAGTACAAGTTATGTTAATATTTTTTCATAACATTAATATCAATATGACTTTCACCCTACCAAGTTACAATCGTTCATTCTGCTAAGACAATTCTGATATTCAGTCTTAATTTGTCAGTACAAAACTAAGCATGTATTCTAATAGTGAAGAGATAGATATGCTGCTTATGCTCGGTGATAGAAATGCACGTAGAGCTGCAAATATGTTGTACGCTATAAAATATCCAGAGAGACGCCACCTGTGTCCAAAAATGTTTTATAACATTGAAAAGTGTGTGCAACAATACATGATTGAAACAAAATAAGTTTCGATATTAACGTTTTTGTTAATTAAACCTAAATTTCTGAAACTAAAGACATCTAAAGGTCATAATATAGTAGGTCGTTGAATTTGTTTTTTTAGAAGCAACAATTCTGCGAAGTCAAAAATACACAGTGCTATTTAAAAAAATCAATGTGACCTTGATTTTTTATCGAAAAAAAATAGTTTTTAGAATTTTTTATATTGTACTTTGTAGCCAACCAGAAACTGATTAGTTTTTGTGTTTTGTGAAACTGATTAGTTTTTTATTTATATAATAAAAAGTACTCAAAAAATTATAATTTTCATTACTTGAAACACTAAATTAATGAAAAAAAATCATGCATACGAATAACCTTTTAATCGTTGCACAAATTGACTAATGGCCAAAATCCTATAATATATACTACGATGAAGCTGTTGTGTTGATTCTCGAACACATTCGTTTTTGAATATCTCAAGAAATCTCGCCTTCATTTATTATTCACAGCATGATCTCTTCTTGGGATTTTCATATACCGATTAAACTGTATGTGTACACTTAATGTGTGAAAATTATTGTTACATGCAAGGTAACTGATTGAATTCATTTGCATCTTTCAAGAAAATATTGAAAAAAAGAAAATAAACGTTGACTTCAAGAAAATTATAATTTTGGAGAAATCATTTTCTTTCTATTTTTCTGTTTTTCTAAAATTATTTCTTACTTTTCCCTTTTATTTTAAGTCTCGAAAAATCAAAAACTTGCCGCGATCATTAGTATTTGTACAAACTACAGAGTTTGCAATATGATACAGTTTCATCGTATTTTTGCATTCTTATATTATTTGAGGAAATATTGTAAACAAATGAATACAAAGAATTGAGAGGTTTGAGTGATAATAAGTAATAATATGTGGAAGATGGATGTTTCATAGTAAGATATTATTGCTCGTTACTGTATAATATGTTGTCATTAAAGTAAGTATCATTTCTTTTTATTCTTCAACATTTTAGTACAACTAGATTTTCTATTTAGCAACGCAGCATAAATAATAAAACATTGTTAATAAAACATTGAATATGAAATTTTATTGAAAATACATGTACAAATCTCTTAACTAATGTATTGAATATTTTAAATATTGTTAAACACATTGTATTGTAAAGTATAATCAGAAATTACAATAATACATTTAACGGAACGACACGTAGTATATTATTCTAAAATTATTGAGAATATTAATCAATATTGAAATATTAATTAAAGCCATAAGGTTGAATCTGTCATGAATAATAAGTAATATTCAAGTTGTGTGATAATTTGGATAACTTTTTATGAAATTTTCGTTAGTTTTTTTTTCATGTTTTCAAGTATGAGAGAGGATGAATGTTAATTGTGTTATAAAAAAAATAGGGGAAATATCTTGTACATTGATATACAAGGAAAGAAATATCATATAAACATATGTCCTACATACCTGTATTTTCGAATTATGGATGATTAAAGAAAATGTTCGAAGTGCCTATTTTTTGTCACATGCTATTATGTCTTAAAACGTCTTAAGTTTCTTTAATGTCTAGTGGTGAAGCTTTGATGGCTTCAACGAACGAACCATGATCGGGGCATTTTCTGTTGATTCGAGGTGGCAAAACAATCAATTAATATACACAGAATTTTCTAGATTGAAACGTTAGACTTCTTGTCAGCATGAAGAATCTATTGTCTAAATATGGAATATTTATGACGGAGGGTTCGCTCGCTTTTTCATACTGATAATGGCCGCCACGCCCAATCACAGTTACTAGTTTTTATTGCCGATAGACGATCCGCGGGCTCTTATGTTTAGCGTTCTTTAAGAACGGTTTACATGATCTTGAAGACATTTAAATATTAGTATCTAGGTCAGGGAAATCAATCAAATGGCTCGTATTTTAAATTGATTGGCTATAATTTGCCAATCAAAGCTTATAAAACGGGCCCGGCATCAGCGGGAAGAGTAGATATAAAACAGATACAACTCCAAATCAATTACAATTTGATACAAATTCAAATCAAGTAAAGAGATACAAAATATTCAAAAGAGATACAAATTCAAATCAAGTAAAGTAAAGTCAGAGTAGTAACGTGCAACATTACGTGAAACATTTGAACGGAATCATCGGATTCATCCTTTTAATCTATGAACTAAAAACGAATATCAATTCATTTCAATGCGTCTGTGCGACATTAATATTGAGCATAGATACTATACGAGTTACTTCCAATCGAAAGCGGAACGCAACTCAACATTTAGAATCAATATTCATCGGTATAATTTATATAAAATTTAATTCATTTGACTTTTATTTTTGGGTCCATTTCAAAACTATTGTGTCTTTAAATGAATAGCATCCATGATTTACGGAAACAAAATGGATTTGAAAATACAGTATTATAGTTGAGAGGAGTGCTGAATACTTTTTCAATCATCCATAATTCGAAACATAAGATATATATTCATAACATTTTCAGTTATATTAGTGCGTACATTTAGTTTGTGAAATATTGATATCAAGTGCTCTGTATACAAGTTCATATTTTAAAATATGCATATAATACTTTAAAATTCTAATATGTAAATCAGATATAATTTATTATTTTCACTTTGTTATTTTTACAACTAAACATGTTTCTTACAGAAATTTTCGGCAATATACGTTATGTTATGAAAGAATTTATTTTTTGCTTCTATGACAGTAAAGTAAATATACTTTAAATTATCAAGAAATGCACTATTGCCAATGAATTTACATTATTAGTAAAGTATATAAGATATTATAATACAACGTTTTTAATGATGCAATTAAAAATTGGCGAATTTACATAACATGTAGCAAAATTCACAGAAATCAGTATTTTCAAAAAAATTGTCATCTTTGCGGCTGGTGACATTCAGTCACAAACATGCGACACTTGGACTGTAGTAAAATTTATAACAGAGTAATTGCTATTGTGGATTGAAAATATTGAAAATTGAATAGATTTCGAAAAAATGAATCTAAGTATATATAGCCTAAGTACAATATGTAGATAACATACTGAATTCTTAAAAATAGTAATACTGTCGACGCTTATGTGAAAATTCTAACAATGATTTTATACAAGACATTCTTCTCTGGAATAAAATTATCATCCAACTGGATGTTATAATCGATTGCAAAATCAATTGGACACTTATCATTAAAAACAGAATTAAAAGAAACTTGTTTTGGCTTCGGCATCTTACTCTTCCTTGTAAAACTCACTTCCAAGTTTTCACTTAATATAAAAGATTTTTTCCACAAACTTTTCGCTCATATATTTTATATTCAGTAATCAAATTTCAAAATTTTGTTAAAACAAGTCCCTTGAAACCGTTCACCACTTATTCAATTTTACCAACTGCCAGAGCTTTACAGGACCCCAACATTTCAGTACATTAAACATGAATGGACATAAATACAGGTACATAATACAGGACATAAATACAACCCGTGAGAGTATACTTAATGTGCCAGCACCTAGCATAAAACCCTATCTGACACGGCCAGCGCGTTACTGTCGACGCAGTAACTACCAGCTAACCACAGTGTGCAAGTATCTGTGACCTCCTTGGTGAGGGCGGGACCTTTCTAAAACCTTACCAGCTCTGCCAGGTCGGCGCCAGAGCTGTAATTAACGCGCCTCACCTGCCGGGTGCGTACCACAGCCTAGTCCGCGATTTAGGCTGTCAACCACTGCCTCCGAGAGTCCAACTCTAATGGCTGACCGGAGGCTAGTCCTCCTGAGCTGACGCCAGCCCCCTCGGTACCGGTGATTAAGTCCGTACTGGTATGACTGTTGCAGGTTACCCTGCCCCCCTCTTTGAGACGCTTGCACGAAACCATCAGGTGAGGTGAACCTCTGGCGTGTTCCTTCGCCTCACCCCCGAAGGGATGAGCGGTCCCAACTAGCAGGGGCAATAAATACGGGTACAATACATAAATGAAAATATCTGAATATCTCTGTTGTTTTAGAGATATGAATAAATTTTATTAATAAAGTTGAAAATACTGAAGTAGCCATATACTAGTAATGATTTTTGTGTTAAATGAAAGAATTTCGAAAATTTCACGATTATTTTTTTGAATGGAATGATCTAGATGCATTATCTATGCAATATTTATGCGTTATAAATGCAACATCTTTTGATGCGTTAATCGATGTAACATGATTTTTTTTTAACCTACATATCGAAAAACTGTTACTTTAACAGATATTTTAACTTTAATTTTATGAGATCTGTGCATAAAAGATAAGGACAGAATCAACACAAGAATGCTATCTTTCTTTGTCTTTCACATGATAGATTGTCTTCACAGAATTTCCTAAACTAATAATTTTTTGACATACATAGGTTAATAGTTCTTTATACAGAATGCCGAACTGCATCGACTAGTGGATAAAAAATATCATAAAGGAAGGATCTTGAAATCTTTTTTCACCTGTGAAAAAATCATTATTGTTGTATTATGACCTCAATATTGAATGACTGTTACTAATATTTTTATGAATAAAATTCATTTATTTATTAATAAAATTTATTTAGTATTTATAAAAACAACATACTGAGATGTTTCTATTTACGTGCCGCATGCTGTGTATCTGTAAAAAAAGTTCTGTATATCTATGGATCTGTAAAAAATCTTTGCATATTTATTCGCAATTGTATTCCATACAATTTATTATTCACAACTGTATATTACATGCATTTGTTTACTTACATATGGTCACTGCTATGTCACTCTTTTACCAGTTGAGAGATCGTAGTGAAATCATAATGACAAAAATCGTTGATTTGCATTGGACCTAAGATTCAATGCGCACAATCGACAAAATTGCAATGTGATTGTTTTTACACAAGATCAATAAGAATGACGAAAACATAAAAATATTTATTTTTTTCGTTCAATTTTTGTTGCGATCTCGTTTTCTTTTACCGTTATGTATCAATTCTACGATTATGCAGACGATGTACGATTTTATTACATAGTGATATTTTCATGTTGTCCTTGTTTCTTCTGTACCCTCTCCTATCTCTCTTATATCAGGCCTAAAACGATTTTTATTCTTTCATTTCATAAGATATTTGGGAAATTTTAGCAATTCAACAATTGAAGTAATTTTGACTTACTTGATCAAGTAAGTCCGAGATCGTGGATGGTCTCAAAAATAGGCATGTTGATTAAGTTTCATCAAATATAGAAAAGTTTCGATCATCATGCTTGTTAGATATCATTTACACCATTCCCTCATGTCCTAAGTGCGCTGTAGCAAAAGGAGAACCAAGCTTTATACGAGCATAAGGTTTCGATAAAAATTAAAGAACTTTTTTTTACAAATCAAACTAATATACGTCAATTATCTATTTGGAAAGACTGAGTTCATGATACTCTTGATTATTAAGACGTGATGAACATAGAAAATATAAAATATATTATTCGAAGTGCTATCAAGAGTTAAAAAAGTTTCTATTTATGTTCAAATATGTTTGAGAAATATATTTGAACATGGATGTCAAAAAAATATTGACGAAAATCTTATGTTTCTCTATTCGTTCGGATAGTACAGAGCAGTACAAAAATACGAAACGAAGCATGGCAGTATATCCATTTTTTTTTTTTCGTGGAAGACTAATCAACATGGAAAGATCAATACAAATATATCTAGCAAGTTATTTTGCACTTTGTTCCCAGTATATGAAAATTTTATGATAGTCACGTAAATAAATCGTTTGAATTGTTTAATAAATAGTTCTTTATTAATTTAAACGGAAAAGAAATCATAAATCAAATGAGTAGTTAATAAAAGATAAGACAAAAATTTGCTAGCAGTTTTAAATCTGAAGAGAGTTGTTATAGAAGCAATTGTAGGTCTACATAGGGACAGAATGGAGTGCATAATGCTATGTCAAGCACAGCTTTACACATAAAATCAGAAAAACCTATATGTTAGTAGTAGTCGTCTGTAGAATTGAACAGATCTAAATTTGTCATCTTGTCATGAATTTCGACTGTTAGAAATATATGAAAGAATCAAATTTTTGAGATAAAAGTAATTAAATACTTCCATGCATTTTAATTAATTAAAATAAATGAATAATAAATCCTTTGTATTGATTTCAATGTATGATAATGCAGGATGGGTCAAAAGTTTCTTTCCACTTATTTTTTTTAATAAAACATCAAAATATAAGAAAAGCTAATTGTGTTAATTTTAAATTAAATTTAAGTTCAAACATGATTTTTTCATTATGTTTTAAAAATTGCTTCTTTTAAATGTTGAATGCCAGAGCGTTCGCAAAGTTGTGCTCTTTTTAACACGTTTTCCATTACTGACTTCAATGTTGCTACTGTTTTGACTCGAGTGTTGTCTTTTAATTGTGCTAAATTTTAATTGTGGCTTATAAAACTTGTCTTTTAAATAGTCCCAAAGAAAGAAGTCAGGAACCGTCAAATTCAGTGACCTTGGAGGCCACCGAGAATGCAAATTTCTCGATATTATTCGATTACCGAAAGTTGATCTTAAGAGCTTCATTATGATTCTCTTGGTATGATACTGTGGGAGCCAGGCCTTCTGGACTTCATCTGCTAAATACGAGATGAAAAATTCTTCCATCATCTGCAGATATCGATTCCCACTTATACCATTCTCTACCATGGCACTATTCTTTTCGAAAACATACAGTTGATTCTTTTTTCAAAAATAATACCACAAAACACACCACACTATAACTTTTTCTGGACGCAAAGAATGTTCTTCTGTAGATTGCGGATTAGCAGTATTCCGGAGACGCGAATTTTACTTGTTAGTGGAAATTGGCTTCATTAGTTCATAAATTTTGTAAAAAAAGAAGCATCACATATATTAAATTTAACTGTATTCTAATAGTTGATAATCGTTTGGGCTTAATTTTTGGATTAATTGAATCTTGTATGGATACATTTTTAAATCCTGGCTCAAAATTCTGCGCGATGATGACTGACAGATGCCCAACGAAATGCAACGTTTTTGAATCTTCTTCTACCCTCTGCTTTACACATTCAAGATTGTCATTTTTTCTTGAAGATCCTAGTCTGCCTGATCTTCTGCCATTTGCCAAATGATCCTGAGCCAGTATCTTTAATTTTTACATTTTTGCGCGGATGGTTGTACCTTAGGAAGATCAATTCCTAATGTTATAAAATCTTCTAAATTTCATTTGTGTTTCAAAAATTTAGCTTAGTATTTGGCGACATAAAATATCATTATTTTAGTTCTTTTTTGCGGTATATATTTATTCACAATAAGGGTTTATTGTGTATTTTAAAAATTTGTGTACTATAAATAAAACTTTTTAAAATATATAATAAAAAAATTACGGATTTGTTTTAGTAGGAAGTGATTTTTAGCCCACCTTGTATAATAAGTGTGGGAGATAAGCCATTTTTTCAACATTTCATTTCGGAGGCAACTATGTTAGGATTTCAGTCTCTGATCTCTTCGAAATCAAGTTAAAAGCATCAGGTGAGATCAAGATATTGTGAGTTTTTCCGATTTATGATTTATATATGTATTTCACACAGTATCCGTTCGTTCTACTTATAAGTATGTCGTAGAAAAATGAGATATTAACTAACAAAATCAAGACGAGTTTGCTTAATTATGGTAATAATTCAATTTCTTGCAACACAGTCATAAAGATAAAGCACATCAATTTTTAACATAGGCCTGAGAATTACAACTACCTTGTGATTATAATGTAATGTGTATTTTATTATTTCCTTTTCAGCGTTATCATTGAAACAATTGTTACCATTTTTGAAATTAGTTGCAAATAGTTAGAAAAATTATCATATATACGTATGTATATGTGTATGTATATGTACGGATGAAATAAAGTTGATTTGTTAATAAGAATAAAAATTAAATATTTAAATATTTAAATTAAATTGTATTTAATTGTAAATAATTATGTAATAATAAAATAATATAAAATTAAATTATATTCGAACATGTAGGGGACGCTTTCTTCTGGTCTTGTTTCTATTGCGAGGGCAAATAAATGTATAAATGTAATGTGAAGAACGTATCTGGGAAATACCATTAGACTCGTAAAGTAATAAGAAAATTACTGACGTTTGCCAACAGCGCATCTTGACCGAAAGGCGCATCTTATCCTCCCAAACACGTGATCGAGAAGGACACAAAGAGAATCGATTTTATATAAGGACCGGCTTTAATGCGCCATGATGGAGTCGAGGTCGGTTTATTCCATTTGGCAGTCGTCAAAGATGCATGTGAGCGTCCAGCTCTTTCATATATCCGATACACATCAGTGATGTATAGTACTAGACTAGACATATGATGTACAGTACAGTACTAGAGTGTGGAAGTGGAAAGTATTCTGAAGTGGAAAATCTAAACTGAAACTAGCCGCCAAGAAAATCAAAACAGGCTTGAGCAGCTTGATCACGGACATAATCATCAACCTGGTCTCCACACTTGCCGATAAACCCATTCAATGGACTGCAATGAAAAGCATACTCAACAAAGAAAACTCAATGAAGAGCATACTCAAATTATCACAGCGGTCATCGTCGTTCTCAAATTCTACACCAGCCATTGAAAACAACCAATCTAAAAGTATGGGTATCATAAACCCAGCTAGTAAAACCAAAAATGGTTATAGTAATAGTATTTACCGACTGTCTGATAATCGATTGAAATACAGAACCTTAAAATGCAGAAAATAACACTAACTAAATAACAAAAACATCACTATAAACGCAAACCACACAATCAATACTAATTCATTAACCAAAAAACTCGAAATGCTAAACCCCTCTCCCCCAATATACATTCACAGAAAATTTAATCACTTTTAACTCCTAGACGCGCTTAGAAATAAATATCAGACCGCCTTCCAAACTATATTCACCTTTGATGAACTCAAAACTATGTTTGCTTATGTTACCTCAACTGAAAAGACTTCAAAGCTATCTGCATAAAAGATAACATCGAATTTCACACCTACATCTAAGCACAGGAAAAATCCTGTCCAAAGTGCTAAAAGGTTTAGTATGTCTCCCAGAATCTAGAATTTAGAATCTAGAAAGCATTAAAGACTGTGGTCTCAACCTCGTGCACTGCGTGGAAATTCCCATATGCAGGGTTTATTAAGACCAAGGGTGGATGTAAGTGACGCGTCCCTCTGGCCCTGCAGTTAAGGCCAATAAACGAATAAAGCCATACATTTATTTAATTGCTGTCAATTCTTCTGTAAATGGAAATAATCGGCTATTGGGGATATTTTCTTCAAAACTCATCAATCTAGAATGTAATAAAATCAACCTACGTGTGTAATTGTTTATAAACAGTTACATAAATAAATACATTGAAATAAACAGTTACATGATAACTAACAATCAGTATTCTTCCTCGAGAAACATCAACGTTAGTTTTTCGAAACATTATGGTAAAATAATAATATTCTTATATGACTGACATTAAATGTGCACTACTATTGTAAATTTAAAATTAGCTATATTATTAATGATTCATTTGATCATAATATCCCTTATGAATTACATAGTATGCTGTTAAATGTTTATTTGATCGTAATATCTTCCACAAAATAAATTTAATTACGGATTAAAATCCAATCGAAATATATTGAGATATATTCCTCAGTCGGATTAAAATCCAAACCGAAATATATTGAGATATATTCTATTTAATTAACAATACTACCACATTAACTTGTATGCTATATCTTTTGGTCTCATACATGTAACTTTTGTATGAAACGTCGCAGTACTAAGTAAGATAATTTGATGTGTTAGGAAATATTTTCCTTTTATTATCCTAAATTTTGATTAAAGCATTTGACGTGGTGTATGAAAATATCGAGTCATTTTAATTCATCACAAAATTTTTTTATCCGCATACGTTTTGAAAGTTTCATTGCGGAATTTATTGATGTTATATTTTCTTCAGTATCATAGTAAACGTTACATAATAATATTATATAACAATAAAATTATTTATTCATTATATTCAGCACATCTACAATGTAAGGCATCTAAAATAGTCCAGTAGAACATATCAGCTGTTATTGAGTTACATAATAATGCATGGGCTCATAAAAAATATATCAAGTTAATTATTCGATTTTTCTTTATTCAAAATAATATAATTTTTAATACATTAGTAAGTTTATCTTAATATTTTTTAAAAAAGATATTACCCTAATTATGTTAAAAATACACGCAATTAATAGATATTTCTATTTGTGAGTGTCGTACGAAAAAGGAGGACAACATAGACATTTCTAATTTCGTCCTTCATAGATATTAGTAGATATAAATTATATTTTAGTAAATGTCTCGATTTCTTCAATAAGTCTGTCATAACTGCTTAAAAAGTCGTGGTACATTTATAATGAATTTATTAAATGAAATTATTGTTACAAATGATTTAAGAAATGTATATTGAATATAATATACATAAATGAAGTAAGATATATTTCTTAGTAACTGTATGTAAAATTAAAGTGATCAGTTAAAATATAATTATTAGATCAAATATTAGAAAAAAGTTGTCTTCTATATTTGAAACAATAGACGATGTAGACGAGAAACATTTGTCATAACGATTCACAATCGATACATGACGCCGTTATGTTTATGTACAGACAATATTACATCAACGAATAAATATTTACACATGGCATTATCAATGAAAAGAGTAATCGAATTGTAAGCATGAAATAGAATGGTCATGTAAAATGATTTTTGTAATTATAACCAGCAATATATTTTCACTGATCGAGATTAGAAACAAATATTAAAAAAGAGAAGGTGAATGATTCAAAGTGGGCTGCGTATTTACAATAGTATTATACTTTTCATTTAAGTATCATAATATATGTATATGTATATTTTACAATTGCACTATTTTTTTAAAGAAAATCTTTCCTTTTTTTGTAGAGGTTGTCTTCTCGTCGTTCTATGTAAAAAAGTATTGATGTCGACAGTCGAAAATTGATGAATTTATGATACTTTTAGTTTGTAGAACGTATTATACGAAAAGCATGAGTAAAGATTGTACATCACATACTTGCCGTTAATACAGAATATCTTTTGCCAAAATATCTTTTAAGCATAAAATGAAAAAAATGTTTCAGACGAAAGTTGTAGAGTATTTTGGGGAGCATATGTTGGTATTTGTTTGATCTAGTAACCTTAAGAGTGTGGAACATTGTTGCCTCTTTCTGTGAGGAGGTCACTGAAAGAAAGAAGAGCGCAATGCGAGCACACAAATTTATGAATTCAGCAAGACGAGATTTATTGGAGAATTTGGCGCCGAACTGGGGATACCAGTGCGTCTAGCGGAGTAGTAAGAGTAAAACGGCGACCTAATAACAACATAGGAGAGTCTAATTTTTTCTTTGGGCCACTTTCGCTAGAATCAGTCGGGTATAGGAGAAGGATTAACTATTTCTCACCCTGGAGACGGTGATGATGGACGCGTTTGAAAGATGCAACAATATCCATACCTTCCTTTTTAAAACGCGCGCAATTCGTAGAGCGTCTGTTGGAGACATGGAGCTCATATCATACATTACGATCTTGCAGAGAAGTGGCCTTGGGCATGGCCCTTGATGTCAAGATGACGGCACAACATTCGTTCCCCAGAGAACGTATCTCGTAAGGCGTAAAAAGAGCAACGGTGCAGTTTTGTAATTTCGCATTCGAAGGATTCCGGACCATCTCCATCGGTAGTAAGCCATCGTGGAAGTTTTAGCTAATAAGAATCCGGCACTACTCCGTTTTTTTTCTTCAAAGGGATTCTATGAAGATTTCTACATTAAAAAAGAAAAACAAATCTTAAGAAACGTTGTACAGGTTATGTTTAAAATTTGAAATTTTAAAGTTTTAGGACTCAAAGCAAAGTTTAAGTCATTAATTTACTTCCACTTTTGGTCAAATAGTTTTTCGGTATTGGTTTGGATTCCTGGCCGGTGCGACAAAATTGTCGGTCATATTTGGTTTCATACAGCACTACGTATACAGTTTTATACTGAGCTTTCATTTCGATTTTTGGAAATGTCTTAAAAGTATGTAACACAACAAATATAAATATATATATAAAACACAACATATAATATTAAAATTGAATACTTTGTGTTTAAAGTCTGAATTCTGTAGTGTAGTAGTGTGATACTTATAAATTAAACACAGGTGCAGAATCCTTTACAGTAATAATCATGAAAATTATATTTTATAATCAGTATACATATAATGACTCAGAATTTGCATCAGTTTTGATTCCTTGCAAAGTTACAATCCAGTTAACAATGGAAACCCTTAATTAATATTACATTACTTGTTTTGTTGGTAGTCGTGAACGATAGATGTGAAAAATTTTAGCGAGTTCTTCTGTGAATATTTTTTGTTTCTTTGTGTTTCTTTGTGTTTCCATGTGCATACTCACTCCTTTGTGCTCCATTGGGAGAAAAATTTACTCCTAGTTAATCCCTAAGCTATTGTTTTTCTAAAATAGTATTCTGACTACGGAGGCACTTCAAATCAAGAATTCCTCCACTCAAAATGTTTCATTCAATGTCTTATACGCTCAAGTTACTCAATAATCACAATTTTCTACACGGGAGCAAGCTATAATATTAGACTCCAACGAAGAAGCTTCAATTCAAGAATATATTGTTGAAATTGGAAAACTTGCTGTCGAATGTCCAGAATTTCTGACGGCCGAGCTTGGATAGTAAGTCCACGGTTGACAGATTAATTGACGGGGATTAATACCAAACCTCTCTTCTTGGAAATTTGACTAGTCATTTTCAAATCGAAACGTATAATACTCTTCAACGTGTGTCCCAGAATTCTTGAAGAGGTTGCTAAACGAAATATTAGATTTGCTCTTCAGATCACCTCCATTAGAGCGAGTCTAAACGATCCCGGACACATCTTAAGCCAGATCTATAACCTAACCCAACCCGAAGACGTTCTAAACGCACATGAATCCAAATAAATTACGACAACATATCTTACTGGATTTATTTATCAGCAGAATAAGAAGTCTACTTCTTATGCAAAAAAGCCATGGTAGCTATATTTTACAAAAATTTGAATTCCCAGCCACCACTTTCACTCAATCCTAGCTCTTGTCATAACGAAACAGTTACTGAACCTATTGTCGAAGTTGAATAGCTGTAATCTTTTCCTTCCCTATCTCCATCCCAGACTTCTGCCATATCGTTATCCCAGATACAGAAACTGCAAACAGAGAACAACAAGACCTCCCTCTCTAGAATGTCAAAAGGCAACTCACTGACTCCCGTTCTTGCAACAACTCTTTCAGCAATTTGAATGCTTGAAAGATGATAGCCGACGTAAAATAGTTGTTCCTATCAAAGAAATCAAGAAATGTAAAATAGTTAATAAGGCAGAGAAAGAATTCTAGAATTCGCAAGAAATCTCCTTTCTACTACTGCCTGCCGAAGACTACATCTCGGATCTCAATTCAAATCACTCATTGAATTTTCATTGCTGCAGTTCCTAGTAGGCGTATATGAAAATCCCAGAATTCTGAAAGCGTTAAACTACACAAGAGACATGCCAGCTCTAATTAAGGTGTTTTCCTCTTCACTATAATTTGATTGCAGATATGCAGATAGCAATGGTAGAAAATTTCATAATGCCTCTAAACCGCTGATCTGCTACTCAATGACAATTCTTGTACATATATATTAAGGTACACAAAAATTTTAAATACTGATCTTTTATTTTCCACTTTGAATATTTGTAATAAAATTGATACTGTTGTGTATGACAAGACCTGGAGTTTTAATCACATCCCTATTTGGTTTTATATTAAGGTAGGTAAAAACTATTACGAGAAAAGTCTGTAAAGTTTAAATCGAAATGTATTAACTGATAAAAATTTTCCCATACTCTCAAGAACTATTACGTAGACTTTTTCTCTAATGATTATGATGCTCTACTTCTCAGTCACAAATACAAATTTCTCATTAACATCATCACTGGTGCAGTTAAATCTAATTCACCTCCTATACAACACATATATTACACCAAATAGGGTTACTGAGATATTAGCAAAAATATTTTTTTACATCGTAATAGGAAAGACCGTTAATCTCAATAACTATGTACTTATTTTAGACTCTATTTGGTGAATACTTTTTTATGTAGAATTCAACACTTTATTCGAATTCGGGAAATAATATTAACTATTTCATTTAAAAAATCGAAAGTGATCTTCATAACTTGATAAAAAAGCAAAATAACATAAAACTGATTGCATTACCATATATCCCTCTGGAAACCATGCAACTTCTATCTGAAACATTTTTCGTACAACAAATATTTTATGAGTTATTTGAGGTCGTCACGTTACGAGATACACCCTGTATATATATATGTAGAAATATAATATAAATAATGTTTATTTAATCAAAATAATGATAAGAGAACAACAAATATATATATATAATATTTATATAAATATAAATATAATATATATATAAATATATATATAATATTTTGGCATAAGCCATTTGCTTAGATAGCTCTAATAAGTCTTGGCACACTTTCAAACAGTCTTGAGGTGACATTTGATTCCACTGTTTTATGATACGAGCATGCTTTATTTCTTTCAAGGAATCAAGTCACTAATTTGTTAAAAATTTTTTTTGTTATATGCATGTCAAAAAAAAAGGGAAGTAAAACAAGTCTATCAAAATAATGAGGTTAAAATATTAAGAAGATAACTTAAAAATTTTAGCATGATTGAATAACTTGGTTCTTATGTCGTAAAAGTGTATAAAACATGATATTCATATAATAAAAAATATGATATAATACAATTTTTTCTCTTTTCAAACTGTAATTACTTTCTTTAAATTATAAAATTACTACATGTATAACGGATGGTTTCGGATGCTTCATTATACAGAATGTTCGTGTAATTTTTGGTACATTGCGAAACAATCGCAATACGAAATTACGTTATTATAATTTCTTTCAAAATTTTCTTAAATAAGGGCGATTTGGACTTCTTATCCACGTGAAGAAATTTATTACCTTATTTTTAAATCTATTTGGCTAATGGCAATAGCTTGCTTTTTCATGCCGTCTTACATACGCCACTATCACAGCTGTTGTGTCGTATGCATCTATTGTTGTCACTGACTTGCGAGCCTGTTATGTTCGTATTAAACAGAACAATTGAGTGTTTCTCTAAGATCATCATAAATGCAACCAGCACTCTTCCAAGAAGAAGGAGCATTGACAATTCCAATCTCAAATGTAATTTATAATGGAGCAGTGTGAAAAAGCTATCAATGAAAATCCCCGAAATCCTCATTAGCTTTAAGTAATTAATAAATAAAAAACAATAAATTGTGTATAAATTTTCGCCATTTAAGGCTTACATTCAAAACTCAATAAATTCAAATTTATTATTGTAGACAAAATTGCTTCAGCTGTTGTCAGCTGTTTCTGTAGTTAGTGTTAAAATATTATATGAATTAAATAAAATATTGTTTGAATGTTAATATGAATAATTCTATGTTGTGTTATTTACGAAAGCCAAATGAATATCTTTTATTGATTTTATGTTTTATGTTTATAACGAGGTGGAATGATGTTTACATATATTTGATATTACCTAGAAGTTTAATTTATTTAATCTTAAATATCTTTTTTGAGTTACGTGTATAAAAAATTTTGCGTCTGTAACAGACAATAATAACTTATGAGTGCTTTTTATGACGTGCTCTAAATCGAACAATACATACTGGTAAAATAACTCATGAAAATTCGTATCCCTCATGAACAGATTTCACGTGACGCTACGAGATATAATAGATTTCATGTAAAACTATGAATTGGATAGATTCTATTTATTATTGTGGTGAAAATCAGCATTTATTGGTATAACACATGCACAAGATAATAAAATCAAATTCAAAAGTATATCAAAAATATGTTCACAAATTTTATGAATCAAAGAGAAAGAAAATGCTATATCTCATGAAAAAGACCATGTTGGCTGAATGTAAGAAATATATTTATTTTCACATATATATTATATTTATATACAAGAACATATATTTTCACATATAAAATTATTATAAGAAATACAACAAACCGAGTCTAAAGACTCTTTTTAAATTATTAATGAATGAAAATATATTTATACTGTTTTAAATTTGATTCGTTCATATATTTAAAAAAATATTGAAAATATATTAAGAAAATTAGACAAATTATTAAATATATTAAGAAAATTAAACAAAGATTTAATGTGATTTTTATAATATTTGGTCACAATTCCAGACAATATATGAAGTTACAAAAAAATAAATATTTAACGCTAATTAATGACATTTTAAAGAATCAACTACTGCAAAAATTATTTACAATATGTTAATTACGCTCCATCACAGATAACATTGAACTTATGTGGCTACTTCTTATTTACGTTACTATAAACAGCAAACATGTACAAATAGCAAAATTAGTCAATAGTGGTTTGTGCATGTTACTGCAATTACAGAAGAACATTTAGTGTTGTAATGTTAGTAATTGTAAATTCAGCACATGAATTTATAGTAATACATGCGTGCACAAACAGAAGAATTTAAGGAGCAGACCATCTTCAACAGACAGCTAAAAATTTATAAAATGAAAAATTAAACTGTTTACTTAATCCAACAGGACCAGAAGAAACAAATTATAAATATTACCGCATAGCGGGTGCGTCCGAATAATATATACAGGCTATTTCGTCATAAAGAAAAAGACAAAAATGTAGAATAATTTTTTGATTTAAGACTTGGTTGAAGAAACCGAGTTGGAAAATCTGCTGCGTCCATATAAAGTTGCAGTTGCGATGCAGTTCGTTCAGCGACGTATAACACCCATTATATTTGTATACAATGTTCTTGCGATCTTTGAGTTATTACGTAAGGAAAACGAAAAGAAAAGAAAAAAAATTCATTATAGATCATATATAATTTATGTTTGTCTGATGCTATATTTTTATTGCACAATGTTTCAACGACAGATGTTCGAATATTTTCTTTTAAGTCACTATATATTAAATAATGGTTTCGAGAATAAAGAATTATTATTAATCTTTAGTGGACGAGTCCGTCTTCCCACTAATTTTCATATTTACTGGTAAGAACTTTTATACATTTATCATAGTGTTATATTACAAAAAATAAACAATTCGAAGTATATAAATAAGCTTCGTGTTATATGAAAGAAAAATGAAAAAATTACTCAGAAATTTTATACACTTGAAAACATCAAAGAATTCATCTTTTATTTTAATTTTAGGTTAAAAAAATTATCATTTTATAAAAAACGTAGAGGCGTGCGAAAACCAGAAAATATCAAATCGGGAATTTTTTTCGGATTTGTGTCAGGTTTCTGATAGTATAGATGTGCAAGAATCCAAATTCCGAGTAGTTTCGAATCCCGAATAATTCATGACTCGATGCAAGTATATTTGGCTGATCGACAGCCAATATATATGAATGTGATGTAAGAACTAGATAAGGAAGAATTCGGCTGGGATCGTGAGTCTAATAGGTGTGGAGGGCACTGTTTAGTGAAGCAGAAAAGGACGAGAAACGTCTGCCTATAGCCTGCAAGCCACGAGTTCCGCATGCTACAAGTATAGAATATAAGAAATTTTCGGATTCATACACATCTATACTTCCGAGAATTCGAACGAGGTATCGAATATCCGAAATTTTCGGATTCTTGAACACTTCTAAAAAAAAAGTATATTTTGATGATATATACTATACTTTATACGTAGACAATCTGCTACAAGTTTCTACCGTTACAAAAAAAAGTCAAACCGTAGAGGATATAAAAATATTTGATACCAATTTTTAATGGTTTTTTTTGTTATTTATGATAATATGAGCAAAACATTTTTTTTCGTCAAGTTTCAAAGTTATTTAAAAATAACTCTTTGCTTGATTTTTCAAATAGGATATCATATTTTTGTTTCCATTTAATGAAAGAGCAAAAGATTAAGAATTAAAAAAGTTCCTTTCATGAGTTCCATATCATCAATTGTATAAAAAGAACCATTAAAAATTTATTTTGAAATTTGTTTATTCTCTGTGGTTTGGCTTTTATTTTCAACGGCAGAAATATACAAGGACCCTATACATACTAAAGAATATATTTCTGAAAAAAAGAGGAAAGTTTTTCTTTACTATACAAGGTATTTTACTTTACTTTAAAATTACAATTTTAAGACCATAAATTTACACGTGAAAACAAAAAGAAAATGTTACATAAAGTTTGTTTGTAAGCATTTTGTTACGAAGTTGTAGGTAAATGTTGAACCTAACATGAATATTTATTAATAATAGTAAATTTGAAATTTGAAAATCGTTCGTGTTTGCTTTGTCTGTGCTTCTTAGTGAAATCGTAATAGGAATCGTTGAAAAATTTTAAATTCTCGTTTTAAAATGAGCACCTATGTATTGATGCAAGCGTATATATTATCAAACTTCAAATTCGCTGTCACGCACATATTCACGTTACCTTCAATATTTATTCGAAACTTTGTAACAAAGTATTTTATATTAAATTTTATATTAAATTTTATATTATTTTTATCAGTAAAGTACAGACTCTGTATACATATTCAGTAACGCTATTGTGTGTAATATATTTTAAAACAAGATAGATCACACTTTCGATGTGTAAACTTGTTAATCTGCTCCAAGTATATTTTTTTCGAATGGTAATATTTTTGAAGAAAGATATCGAACAATAAGACACATTTTTTTCTCATTATCTCCGAATCTGGGATTCGATTAAGTCACAAAACGTAAAGTTCAGTAGGAAAACAGTGTAAATCTTAAAAGTAGGCGTTTTATAAAAATTAAAGAAAAATTACCTGGAGATTATATGAAAAAGCATGTTTTCAAATATTCGGAACGTCGAATCTGAAGTTCATCAGAATTGTTTTCGTTGACACATCATCTTCAAATCGTAGTCTTAAAGCACATAATACTCTTACAAACTTCAAGGAATATCATTCTGTTACAAACTACAACGCAAGACTGCGTCTCCATCGATCGGTTACCAGCTACATAACCGCTGTATTTTTGACTTCGTGGCAAAGTATAGAGAAAAATGGCAAAAATCAGTGACAACACGTGTAATTTGCAAGGTTCGATTGCCGCTACAGTTTCTCATATTACGAAGGTGAAAACAATACAAACAATACAAACATGGATGAGAAAAATATACAAAAATATAAAAATTAATATCAATTAAAATAATCATATATAAAAATTATATATGATTATGATTATAATAAAATTATAATCAATATCGCGCCAACTGTTTCAATGTCTTTTTCACTTTTTCAAAAACTATTTCGGACATTTATATTATTCAACCGTTATTGATTACTTCAACCATTAGATGATGCACAGCGATTTAAAAAGTATTTGAACACTTATCACAAAAACATGTATATATATGTACATTTAAGGATTTCATTAATATCGTAATGAAATATAATTGTTATGATTGTTATATTAGATTATGAATTTTTATGCATTTTCGAATATTTAATAACTACAGAAATAGAAAATATAAATATTTTAGTAAATATTATAGTAAAATATAAATATTTTATTTGTCCTGTGTTTATTTTCGTAATATTCAATTTCCATAAATATAAAAGTTTGCAGTTTAATTATTACATAAGATAATATATTATTAGGGCCATAATTCTAATCATTAGAATTAGCTTGTAAAAAAACGTTAGGCTTTCTGTCCATACAAAGGAGTTTATTATTCTACTTAGATATATTATTATTATGTTATTATATTCTATATTCTATTATATTATTATTATATTGTTATATTCCATTTAGATATATTATTATTATTATTATTCAATTTATATATATATATATAATAACGGTAATGACTTCCCCGTTTTTCATACTGGCAAAAAGCCCTAATGTCCTATCGCGGCTTATGGCGCGATCACTTATCTTATCGATTATTATTTTATTCTCGGCCGCTAATCCGCATGTTTGTTATGTTTAGGATACTATTTAGATATTTAGAAACAATTGACATCGATCATTCTATCGATGTTTAATTTTACTGTTTTTAGAGGAATTACGTTAGGGTAATCAAACAGTTCGAGGCTTCGAAGTGATTGGCTAGCACTTGCCATTACATTCCTATAAAGCAGGCTCGCCATCGGTAGGGAACACAGTGTGTGTGCGTTATCAATACAAGACAGTGCGTTATCAAATCAATTGCAAACATTGCGATCAATGTAATACTCAAATCAGTGCAGCGACCAATCCGTATAATTCATTACAATTCAAATAGTACTATTGTTAGTGCATTATTTAACATAAAGATTCCGTGCGACATTCCGATCCATGCTAATCAATTTCAAGTGTGACTGTCAGTGCGATAATTACTTACAAATCAATCAATTGTAAGCAATAATTTTATAATGGAATTCCCGTTAATAACAAAGCGTGTATTTTCTTGCTAAAAGTGAAGACTGGTTCGGACGTGCGATCTCGGCGACGTTCTGCCGACAGAGTGTCGCCTGGCTTCGTGTGCTCGTTCGGATATCCTAGCTCGGTCCAACCCTCGTCCGGATACCCTAGCTCGGTTTTACAGGCGTCGGTCATAAACATTGGAATCGGCCCATGATCCTTAATCTCGAGTGGCCTCTTCTACAAAATAGGCGAGGAAGTTTTCCCACGCCTAGGAACGGGCGGCATTAAGTACAGAGGATTAGTGCGGCGACCGATCCGTGTGAATCTATTACAAAATATAGTCCATTCATTACGATCTTCGATCTTTTATCGGAATCGGTCCGTTCCATCTCACTTCATATCATCTCACTTCATCACACGGTCGCTACCCGCCTCAAATAAAAACGCGTGAATCAGAATCATCGAGCTACAACATATAATTTGATGAAAAATTACTATACAACTTTAACCGCTATTTAGACATATATAGTACTAAGTGTTAAAGAGTTAATACAAGGTGAACAGAAAAAAGGATTAGTATACTTACCGAAATATGAAAAAGGTTCTAAACATCAATCGAAAAATTAATAGTTTCAAAGTTCTAAACGATTTTTTTTTTTGTTTCGGTTGAAGAAACGAATTTCTTTGCTTCGAAGGCTATCATACTATATATGAGTAATGATTTAATTTCTTCTTTTTCTGATTACAGGTTTTCTACCTAAGTGTCTTCCTTCCACTTTATGTATGTTTAACAGTTTCGTATTACGTTTTCCTTTACAGATATCTGGATGTGTTCTAACTTTTTCATAATTAAAAGAAAAATCTATAAACCTGAAATTTATAATCTTGAAACTATTAATTTTTCGATCCATGTTTATTAGGACATTTTTTTATGTTTCGGCGAGCATTTCATGTATCTACCTTTATCTAGGAGTTATGAATTCTTCTTTCTATTCACCCCGTAGATTCGTCGAATATTGTGGTTTATTAATTTAAGGTATTCATTTGAAAATTCAAATCTAACCTGCCGGACACAAACAAAAATATTGAGTGAAGATGTTTCACGGTTTCGAGATTTTTTTACTAAATGTCTGTTATGTTGAAGTTCAAATGGAAACGTTCTTCTTTCTGCAAATTTTCATTCTACAGTGAAAAAGAGAACGCTTTTATAAGATACATTTTTGGTTAAATTTATTCCTAAAAAGATATTTAACATACTAATATTTTATTTCAATTTTATTAAAATGTACAAAGGGAAGTTGTACTAAGTGAAACTTTTCCTATTTTTTGTTTATTATTAGATGATTAGATGAAACAACTAATAATTCATTTTGCTGTATTAAGAAATGAAGTACAATAGTTTTGCAAAATCATTATAAGTATTTTTAAAAACTTTTCTATTTTATGTACGCTTGGATGTTCAAACACATAAAATATACAAAAAGCATATGCAATATATAAATATATTAGTAATAATGTGTTAGTAATATACAAGATGTATTAAGTTAGTCGTTAAGTTTATTCGTTCAAAGGGTATAATTTATCATCTATAAAATCTTGGAAAAATTGTTATAGAAAACGAGAGCTCAATTTTAAAATATATACGTTCGCATTGTTTAATTTGGAAATACTGCAGCACTGCATACATGTGCAATACAAAATTTAGCAATGTATCTATATTTGACAATATTACATTTATTCTAGCATACATATTGAATTATTAACAATTTGACATGATACTGATTACATACATATTATTACTGTTAATACTACATACAATTATGAATCAAAATCGCAATATAGAGGATGGTTCAATAAAAATTAGTATTTTAATTTCTCCGTTACCTTCGGAGATACGAAATCTTTATTAATAAAAATTGTCTAGTATAGAGGAGGCCATAATATGATAGTAACAATTTTTTTTATATAAATACAAGAGTTTCGATGATTTTAAGATCACGTTTTTACATATTTTAACTTGAATTTTCTAAAATCTTTGGTATGAAAAACGAGGAAGAAAAAGGCAGTATTCTTGTATTCATATTGCGCTTGACTTTCATGCATAAATTTTATAAAAATTAAAGTTAAAACATCTTCCAAACTAATAGCCTTCTCGACATATATAAGTCATATATATAAATACTTTTTTTTGTAGGCATAAAGAGTATAGAGCTGCATCAATTAATATATAGAAAAACATATGATTTCGTTAAAAAAAATGAAAGTAAGTTTGAAATTTCCGAATACTTTTCAGCTACAAGAAACATATTACTGTCATACTATGGTCATTTCTATATTGAATAAATGTTATTACTTCACTTAAAATATCTATAAAATTTCAGTATAGTTATTATAATAAATAGACTACAAGAATGTATAAAAGAAAAGAAAGACTGGAGAATTGGAAAAAGGAGTCGATATTTTCAACATCGATCCAAAAAGGAATGAAATGAGCCAATTAAACCATCTAAGAAAGAAAGAGCAAGAAATAGTGAGAATATGGACAGTGAGAATGTGTGAGAAAGGAAAGAGACAGAACCAAAGGCAAATGCAATTACAAGGAGGAAAACTAATTACAGCACAAAGTACAAAGAAATAATAATAAGTATTGCTGAAGGCGATAATTAGTAACTATCAGGAACTTGCTCTTGCAAGAGCAAAAAGGGAAAATTCGAAAAAATAGAGCAGATACTGGCAGAAAAAAGAGAAAAGGAAATGAAAGTTTTGTAAGAACGATCGAGATATACTCGAACACATGTAACACGAATGTATGGATATAATCAGTGGTAGAGAAAACGAAGAAATGGCGAAATGGTTAAAGGCATTCTCTATCGTGAGATGTACGAATTTGGCTTCTTCTTTTTCTCCAAGCCTTTCATGAATCCTATTCTCAATTCTTCCACCATATGCAGATTAGCCACTACTATATACATATATATGACTTTTTAATTTTGACAATTTAACAAAAATTATTTTTATTCTATCTTTTTCTTTTTTTTGTATACATATTTTAACTGTGATATATTAATGATCCATAATTTAACTTTCTGTAATTTACGACTGAATCAGGATTTTAACAGTTAATTATTATTATATGTATATATGTTATATTACTTTCTCATATCTTGTTAAGAAAGATCGGTAAGAAGATGTTTTTAAGTAATTCTAGTTATAAAAAGCAAGTAATGATGGGGCACGTGCAGCATTCGAAAAGAAGACTGTGTAAAGAAGGTATAGAGATTAAACTAGTGAACGCTTTACGATGGTATCTGTACAAATGTGGAATTATATTAGAGATTCACCATTCGTACAGCTAGTGTAGCTTATATACATGCTTCTTCTCAAGGGCAATTGATTTTAGAAACATACATTGTTATGATTCTAAGTATTCTTCATAATAATATCCAAAATAACCCAAGATTGTTAGAGGATCAAGAATTGGATGAACTTGCGAAGAAGTACTATAAGACACCTGCTCAAGTACTTATTAGATACCAGGTATATGCTGGTACTTTTATATTATGATCTATAGTCAAGTAATTTTTTTAATATAATTGTTATTTTTCTTTTTGCTAGATCGTGGTCACATAGTTATTCCTAAATCAGTTACCAAGTCCAAAATTGCTCAAAATAATAAAGATTTTATTTTAAGCTTTCTCCAGAAGATATTGCCTACATTGACAATTTTGATTGCGGACAGAATCTGTCCAATGCTTGGCTAAGTATTTTTTATTTATGAATATAAATGTTACGAAGTTTGATTTTTTAATATAATCATTTATATTATTTCAGCACAGATCCTTTCCATATTCCATTCTAAGCAATTGAATTAAGATAAGAATCAATATTTATAAGCTACTCTCATCGTAATATCTTTTTGTATATTTTCAACATGTATATTTTCAACATGAAAGTCATATAAAATAAATTATAATTGTAGTGATATAATACAAATAATAATATTTATTTAATGAAAATTATGATAATAGAACAACAAATAATTAAACAAGGTAAATTATTTTAAAACAACGAATTAACTAACAACTTAAATAAATTCTTTTAACGACACAATTGACACTTTTTAACAGTTCACTTTCAACGCTCTCTCACGACTCTCACGACTCTAGTCTTTTTTAAAAAAAGAAAAGGCTTCTCATATTACATTCATATTTTACCATATTTCTATGATCAACAAATAGGCCATCTGTTATATTTAAACATAATTAAAATTACAATTACAGATTAATTATAATAACCGACAATTGATAATAACCGATACTTCATAATAAAAACATATGTATTTTTATTTCCCATATGTACATATGTAAAAACACATGTATTTTTATTTCCCATACTTTCAAATATTTTTTCAAATAAAAGGGAACTTGAGATAATAATAAATATCTGCAAAAATGTGTAATATCAGAACGTAAAATATCAGAATTGTTAGTTTTGCAGATAAGCACTTATATATATGTAAATTTAAAATACAATGTTGGATTAGATTAAGTGTTACATTTTGGACGTGAAAGTTGGTAATGAAACGTGAAGTTTTTCCTCCGTATCACGACGTTCTGTCACGCGCGGATTCAGTACCGGTGGAATGCGAAATTTACAAAACCATGCATCGAAAATACAGCGTGGCGAACGGGCGCTGGGCTGCACACGATGAGCGTGCGCGAACGTGACTCTGGACTCGAAAAGCTTCGGCCAGAGAATTTGACCGCCGGATCTGCAGTCGATTCGCTGGTACGAAATGGATGGGAATTCGAGAGCCATAGTGCTACTCAGTACACGAGAACTATACCAGCTTTCATCGTTTTTTCTCCACTATTTACCCATCCTCTTGCCCTTGTCACTCCCTCTTTGTCGCTCTTCCTTTTTTTTTCATTTCATTCCGAGCCGACAAACAAGAGACAGCGCAAAGAGAAACCATACAACAGTCGTATAAAAATGCAAAATGCGTGAAAACGTATGGTGAAACAAACTTTTAACAGTCCACTTCCACTAGTATAAAATTAAAATTCGTTAATTTTCCCCCTTTACACCTACTACCAGTAGCTGCTGATGGTGAACAACGTCATACATGTTAGTTAAAAATTTTCTATTCCGTTTAATTTGACATTTTTAATGTGATGAGCTAGCTTTTATAATCTGACGGCTATTGATAAATTTTGTAATTTTAATACGGCAACTGAGTATAATTTTGCGATCCATAACCACCACAGTATCCTACTAGCTATTGCTGCCTTCCACCATAAGCATTGCTAGTACCACCTCCATATCTTCGATTATATCAAGAATTTTTTATAATGAAATAACACACTTTTGCCAGATCAATTTATTTCAAGGTAATAATAACTGCAGATTTAGAGCAACATTAAGCATTCGTGGATTGCGAAGATTGATCAAATCTCGGCCTTATTGAAGATCCACCTCTCGTTTCTGACGGATCACTGCCATCGCGTCCACTACTTCCTCCATCTTCACGATCGCTTACAGCAATTTCAGTTAATCTAACTTTATCAGCTTGTGATTAATGTTCTAGCAAGTCTTCTGTTTCTGCACTTCTTAGCAACTCTTCTGTAAGTTTGTTGTCTCCCATTGTCATTCGAGAAATTGTACGTTCTTCATCTTTGTCTTTCTTTTTGTATTCAAACAGTAGTTTCTTCATTCTTTTCAGTTTATTTTCTAAGATTTTTAATGAAATGACGATTTAATTAATTTAAAGAATTTAAAGTTTAAATAATTGTCTAATTTTGAAGCAATATTTTATCAAACTAAATTTTTTTACTCTTTGTATTGAAAGTAGAAAGAAAAAAATAGTACTTTGACATTTTCTTTAACATTTGCAATCTTTGCATCATTTGGAGCTTATATTTTCATAGCTCTTTTAGCTACTGAATCCTTAAAATCAACGAGCTTAGCTTCGAATACAGGTTCCTTTTATTCCCTCAGTTTATATTTGAAGCTTCAAATTGATGAACCAGTCTTTCAGATTCTGATTTTTCTATGATAACGCGCAGCTCTTCATATACTGTTTCCAAATCTTTGAATAAAATACTCAGTGAGTCATGATTGTCTTCGACACAATCTCCACATCGTTTCATTTCATATTGTAATTTTTTTCTCTTCAGCATTATTTTGGGCTAAACGCTTAGTTGAGTTACTACTGAGGCTTGATTTTCAGTGATTACAACTTCAAACATAAATAAAATTTTGCATATGTACACACACACATGTGTAGTGTTGGTTATTATAATCTAGTTATATTTCTAGTTATGTTTAATTATAACTGATGGCCTGTTTGCTAATCATAGAAATACGAGGAAATATGAATGTGATTCGAGAAGCATAACGTAGGAGTGAGCACTTTTCTTTTTGAAAAGGGGAGAGTCAAGCGAGTTGAAAAATCGAATCCTGAGAGTCATGAGAAAGCGTTGAGAGAGAGAACTATTAATAGTGATATGTGTGTGTGTGTGTGTGTGTGTGTGTGTGTGTGTGTGTGTGCGTGTGTGTGTGTGTGTGTGTGTGTGTGTGTGTGTGNTGTGTGTGTGTGTGTGTGTGTGTGTGTGTGTGTGTGTGTGTGTGTAGTGGAGGTGATTCTATATGAAATATATTTGTTTTTAAATATATGTATATTGTTTATATTGTTATTATATTTATATGAAATGACATGTCTCTCTCTCTCTCTTTCTATTATTTATATACAATAGAAAGAGAGATATGTTGTTTTTTAAAGAAATTATATATGTTAATTAGGAATTAATTAGAAATTAAATCTCTAATGCTATTTATATATAAATTTTATATTAGAAATGTAAGAAAAAATGTAAACGAAATCCTTTCCATGGCTGTGAGGCCACGTAAACTTATTACTACTAATAAATACACTATAAATTTTGTGAAGTAATTATAAACTAATTCTTCTGAACTATCTCTGTTTATTACTTACTAATTACCTACTTTTTTTAATTATAAAATGTAATTATTTTAATAAGGATGGAGAAACATTCTATAAAATTATTTCTTCAAATTAATATTTGTCTTTTTTATTGGGAGGAAAGAGAATGTTAAAATATGTTAAATAATATTATTTATAACTAAAAGAATAAAAAAATGAAATGTATATATGGTTTTAAATCGTTGGGCATAAATAAGAATAAAATGGTCATAAAAAAAAAGAAATTAACATAGCGTAATCAAAATTTAAGGAAAAAACGTAAATGTACTTGAGCCGTCTTGGAAAATTGGAACGAAAAAATGTAAATCTACGTGGTCCGTCCGTGTAAGTTAAAATGATTTTGAAGAAAACGAATATTATTGAAATGTATTACGTGAAGAATGATTTGCTATTGAGTACAATTCTGCATACAATTCATATGCTCGAACTGAGTTTAGCTTCACCAGTCAATATCATATTTATTTTTTCTTCTTTGCTAGAAGGATATATTTTATCATAAAATTTTATTAACAAATTTTTTAAACTTTATTAAAGTTTTGATCAAGCTTGTGGATCACACTTTCAGAATATCCTAACCCAAACCATGCTTCTATAACATTGTTTGAATTGCATGAAACTAGAGTTACTAGCAAGTAACTAGTAAATGAAATGTTTTTGTGACATGAGATCCCACTATAATGTAGTACCAAGTATTTAATAGATAAGCATTCCATTAGTGCCATTCAATCGTTCGTTAATTATGTACAGATATTTTGATACAGAGAATAAACATTTCGTATTTCCAGATAAAAATATCATGTAAAATTATTGCATAATAAAGTTAAAAAATAGACTTCGTCTTCTAACTATTAACAATAAAGGCCCAATTGATGTTGGTAATGAAATATTTAATTATAATCAAGCTAGATATTTATGAGAAAATTTACAGAAGAAATCGATTATACAAATTGTGGAGAATAATAGAAATACTACAAGAAATGAATTGGAGAAAATCATCTGAACTTGATAGCATATCGGAGATAGTATGTAACAAGATATATTATCGATTGATGCAAATAATTTTGTAAAGATTATTAATAAATGTTCGTTAGAGGACCTCCTCATTTTTCATCGATTTTTAAGAAACAAGATTCATGTTGATACGGAAGAAAGGACAGGACCACAATTACAACTATCCACTCTGTATATTTAGTTTCTTTTCTAAGATCTTTAAGTATGAAAATCTTTTCTAAATCTTTGAAAATGGAAACATCAAAGATTCTTCTGATAAATAATTTGGATTTACTAAGGAAAAAAGTATATATTGATGACTCTGGACAGAAGTAAGAGTCACGAACATTAAACAAATGTATTGTTGCATTGTAACTGTTGCGGTTGCGTCTACTTGAGGAGATTGGAAGCGACTCGTTGTGATGTTCGTGCTCAAAATCAATTTTGCATAGATGCATTGAAATGAATTGATACCCGTAGTTTTTGAAAGTATTGATAAGATGAGATCCAATCGTTTGTTGTCATACGCTAGTCTAATTTTAACTTGCCTTAACTTAACTGTCTGCCCTTCCCGCTGACAGTGGGCCTATTTTATGACTTGTAACTTTGACTAGCGAATTATAACCAGAATTTAAAGTTCAATTGCGCTGACATAGGTGAAATAACGTATTGTCATTTATATTTTAGAAGATCAACCGTTCTTAGAGAACAATAAACATGTCCACTGCTGTCACTGGGACGATAACAAAAAGTAATAACCGTGATCGAACGTGGTGACCATTAGGTCGTTCTTAGCAAGAAAAAGTGGGTACGCCGTTATCGTTTGTCACAAACTTCTAAATTGATATAATATATTTTTTCATGCTGACAAAAAGTCTAACGTCTTCGGCACAGAATGATTTTATGTATATTTTTGAAAATATTGTAATTGCCACGCGAAAACGTTTGATAGTGTTTTAACGGTTCGTCGTTCGATTAAAGCTTCAACAATAACTTTCGATGTTAAAAATGCTTTTAGTACGTTAAGATGGAATAAAAAGATAAAGTAGGGCTTTAAGAAGTAAAAATATTTACCTTATAGAATTAATTTGTGATTACTATATAAATAAAAACATAATATACTTGGATAATAAGTATGTTTATGGAGGATTGGTATATATGTATATATGTCTGTTCTTCAAAGATTTATAATTGGATCCATTTTATTTTATTTTATTTTATTTCTTTTTATTACTCCATTAGTCTTGTCCATTGAGGACATTTGGTAAATTGAGTTATTGGTGTTTGACGGTAGTAACACGTAGATGTTATTCTCAGTAGTAAACATCAGGAAAGGCATCGTGTCATTGTAGTAGGAGGTCTTTGGGGTGCTTCCTTTGCAACCTTCTAGGTATGTCAGTGTTGTATAGTTGGTTTGCTAGTTCGTTGGGTTAGTCTCAATTTATAGTTTTTGCACTGTCTTGTAATTTCTTCTGCGACTGTTCTAATTTTTAAGTCTTTGCGAATTTTGTCATTTCTAACGTACCACGGAACATTTTTAATTGTTCTGAAGATTTTTGACCGCATTACTTTTAGTTTGATTATGTGGCTTTTGGCCGCCATTACCCATAGTTCAATGCCATATGACCAAATAGGCTTGATGATTCATTTATAGATCAAGAATTTGTTGTCTAGGCTTAGTTTAGATCGGTTACTAGTAAGCCAATGCGTACTTTGTTTTTTAATGCGGATTTGATCGATTTTGATGTTTCCACGTTAGTTTGGAATCTAGATGTAGTTCTAAGTATTTGAGTCTTTTAACTTGCGGCATCCTGGTGTTATTTAGTGTAATCGGGGAAACAGTGCTTTTTCTTAGTGTGAATGTAATGTGTTTACATTTATCGGTATTTACTTTGATCTTCCTCGATTTTAACGAAGTGTTGTAATAATTATTATAATATATACATATTATATATACATAATTTGTGACGCTAGTTTTGTGTCTAGGTGAGTGGCTAGGATATGTGTGTCGTCTGCAAATATGTATATGTCAGTATCTTCCATAGTCTGTCATATAAATGTTTGTTGTATAAGTGGTGTATAAGAGAGGGGCCAAGACGCTGCCTTGCGGAACACCGGCTTCGATGCTCTAGATATTTGCTCTAGATATTGCATCCTAACATTTAACAAAGAATGTGCGATATTTCAAATATGATTTAATAAGCTGATGGTATGTTTTAGGGAAGATTTTTTTTGTTTTTTGTAAGAGTCCCTCGTGTCAGACTTTGTCGAATGCTTTTTCTATGTCTAAGAACAGGGCGGTGCAATATTGTTTTCGTTCGAGGGCTGACATGGTTTTATTTGTTAATCTGTGAATTTGCTCGATTGTAGCGTATTAATTTCTGAACCCAAATTGGTGTTGGGGCATAATTTTTTGTTCAGTACTTATTTTTTCAAACTATTTAGGATAATTTTTTCTAAGAGTTTTGAAAAAATGGGTAATAACGAAATGAGTCCATAGAAAGCTGGTATGTATGAGTTTTTACTGGATTTAAATAGCATAATAACCTGTGCTGCTTTCTAGTGGATGGGGAAATATCTGGTTCTCAGTATTGCACTAAAAATTATTCTGAGCATTCTGACGGCTTTCGGCGGAAGTTCTTCAATAACTTTGCCGTTTATTAGATCGAAACCTGGTGTTTTATTGGTCTTGTTGTCCGCGATAAATCTTTTGACTTTTTTTATGATGATTCATGGGATGTCTTCGGTTTCAGTGGACGGTTTACTTGAGGCTAAATTTGGGTAGATATTCTGCGAATGTGTTGGATTTTTCGGGTGCACTTCTAGCCCAACTACCGTCGGTTATAATGATAGTTGGTAGTGAGACGATTGGCCGTTTTAGCCTTTGGTGGTTTTCTATAAGGAATAGTTTGTGTCTTCATGAAGAGATAAGTTAGAGAGGTATGCGTGGAATTCATCATTACAGTGTTTTAATATTGATTGTTCTATTTCCTTAGTGATCGCAATGAGCTTTTTTTTTATTGTGCGGAGTTTTTTGCTTTTGCCAAAAATGTATTTCTGCTTTCGTTTGTGTTTAATTTACTGCATTATGTAATTAGGAAATGAATTGAATTTTCTCTCGAATTCTGGTTGTTTGGTGGAAATCCATCCTGCGTCTTGGATAAGGTTAGTAACTAAGGTTTAACTACAGCTTCAATCTGTTCCGGAGCTTTTAGGGTTATGTTAAAATTTGTGCTAGCATTTAGGTAGTCACTGAAAAATTCCCAGTTTGCTGTTGTTGTATAGTGTCGGTGTGGGTTGAGTGAGTACTGGTTGATGAAAAAATTTAATCAAAGCAAGTGATCAAAACTGAGGTTGAAACAAGAATATACTTTGAAATGTGATTTACTTAGGCTTTTAATTACTGCGAAATCTATAAGGTATGGAGATTTATTTTTGGCTGTGGGCCAATAGGTCGATTCAGCAGTTGCTAATGTATCTAGCGACATCTAGCGTAAATTCTGAGTATCTGGAGCCACTGCTCACTCAAACGTGTTTCAGGCTATTACAGCCGATGTTGTGCTAGCCTTTGAAACCATCTGCGAAGGGTCACGTTCATAGGTCTTATGAACGGCGGACTTGGAAAAACCCTCTCTTCACTACTCAAAGATCATCAGAGAGGTAGACCGTCCCTTACGGGAGGTGACCCACTTAGCCGTTTCGCCCGGAATGTCGGTCTCTTACAGGCACACGCGGTATGCAATGCGCGTGAATTCGGTGAAGCTTTTACATTTACCCTTCAACCGCATTGACACGCTTCAGCCAGCTGCTTCAGCACCTACGTTGTCTCAGCGGTTATTCCTGAAATAAATAAAATTTAAATACTTATCATGTTAGCACTTATCACAGACTCACAATTCCAATTTGTCGCCTTTCTTTGCTGAAGCGCACTGGTCACAAATTTGGCAAAATATCCAAAGATTCCTTTAGTCACAAGATCTCGCTTGTGACACGGTCACGATAGCCCAGATGATATCACACGCTGGTATAAGTCTCTTCTCAATTCTTCAAGAACACTGCACTCAAAAGTTACAGTGTAGCGGCCTAGAGTCCCTCGAGTACGAGTTTCGAACACCCACTCGTACAAGCCGCAAGTGGCTGTGCGCCTAGCGTCGAAGTCAACCGATATTCGATGTTAAGCAGAGTGCGGAACACCGCTAGGATGGGTGACCGTCCAGCCTAGCGAGTAGTTAGAAAAAACAAGCGTCTGGGGTAAGGGGTCGCTGCCATCAGCCCCACTGATGAGTCTAGGCAGCGACTCTGAGACGAGAAACACATTTCCTCACATTACCACCACTTCCTACATCAACCTCGCACCGTCATAATCACTTATAAGCCCTTCAAACTGTATCAATTTTCCAACATACACACAAGTCCGTCTCAGACAGGCACAATTCCTTAAGTTTGCTTTTAATATTTCCATGACCAGACACAATTTGTACAAGATAGTAATTACTTTTTATCCAGGCCGCGGTCACTCTTTCCACAATATTATTGAAAAATTCGTCAGTAATCCTGCCCTTTTGTGAATCTTCCGATTTCCTCTGCCACGCACATCTTGTTTCATAAATAATGTCATTTTTAATTTTCTCAATTTCTCCACTAGAAGTATCTTGTCGTACCGAGAAGTGTTTTCCGAGATGGTCAAAACTCATCTTCTTTCGCAAGAAGTAGAGACTTCTCGTCTCCACCAGAGTAAATTCAATTGGCGTGAAGCCAGCAATGACGCACAGAGCGTCGCTTGAAATTGTCCTATGCGCTTTAGTTACTCGAAGCAGTGCATATCTTTGAGCTTGCGTAAGTTGTTTTCTATGGTAGGCGTTGATGCTGTCAATCCAGCCGGCTGCAGCATATGCAACAGCCGGCAGGAAAATGCCCTTGTACATAATTTCCATTATGTTAGAGTTTAGTCCCCATCGAGCCTTAATTATACCTGCAAGTTGGCTAAAAATCCTTTTTGACTTTTTACAAATAAAGTTAATATCCGGGATTATAGCCACTCTGATACCAAAATGCACTCCCAAATACCTCGTTTCTGCAACCATTCTTAAGGTTTTATTTCCCAACCTCACAATGGGCGGTCTTTTGATATTTAGGTAACCTTTGAAGAATATCATGTGAGATTTTTTTACTGAAAGTTCTAATTTTTGCCTCTGGCACCAGTCACTAAGCATACCAGTCACATGGTTCTGCTCCAATTGTATTCTGGTATTCCCTCCAACTACTATAACAACGTCGTCAGCATCTGCAATAGGTTTACATCCAGTTTCCGAAATACTTTCAATAATTTCATCCAGGATTAAGTTCCACAGCTGTGGTCCCAATACGGAACCTTGTGGACAGCCTCTATTTACAGTCTTACATGACTGAACCGAGTTACTTGTAATACTTGCCGTCCTGTTGGACAAATAGCTCTTCATCAGGCAATAAAGGTTTTTCGGACATCCTCTCAATTTCAAATTATACAGGACACTAGGCCACCAAATTCCATCGAACGCACCAGGAATATCAAACGTTAGGCCAATTTCATGTTTCTCAGTGGTTTCTGTTACTATTTTCCTCAATCTAACGATAGCGTCCTCCGTGGATTTACCTGGCTTAAATCCGTACTGTCTACTAGATGTCCGTGCATGATAATGGAAAATGATCGAAAGTCTATCAGCGATGAGTTTCTCTAGAACTTTACGTAGTACCGATAACAGAAAAATAGGTCTATAAGATTTTATATCAGCAGCTGGTTTGTCGGGGCTTTTCTTTAGAACTTTGATTTCAGCTTTCTTCCATTGACAAGGAAAACTGCTCTGTTGTAAACAGCAATTATACATATAGTGAATTTGTACTGAGAGAACAGGCCATGCTTGTTTAAGGATTTCGGGCTCTATTAGACCGGGTGCCTTTCTATTTCCAAGCCTAAAAGTCGCCTTCTTTATTTCCGTCTTAGTGAAAGCTGGAGTATCGTCCATATTTGGAAGGCTCTCAATTTTTTTTCTAATGTTTGCATGCCAATTCATTTCGCATTCTAATCTATCATCCAGAATGAGATTTTTAATTAATATTTAAATAGTTTTGTCCCATGAGTCAGTTTGTTTCCCATTAAATTTGATACGATGATTTCTTGCACGTTTTCAATTTTTAGCTTCTTAGTTTGTAACCTATAAACAATACTCCATAGATTTTCGTTTCCTTTTTCATTAACAAATTTCTCCCAACTACTTTGCTTAGCTGTGCGGATGCTTGAGATATATTTATTCCGCAGATTACTATATTCTTTTTTCCGTTTTCTCCGCCCGCTGATATGCTCGCCTACTCGCACGAAATTTCGGTCGAAGACTTGTCAGTGATTTATTCTACCAAGGAACAGATCTTGAAAACCGCGTTTTCACAGAGATAGCTTTTTTAGCTGCTTGCACGATAGCAGTTTCGATGTCTGCCGCAATTTCGGTGGCCGATGATATAAAATTCTCTTCAATATGGCAGTCCAATCCCACCTCAAGCTCAGTCTTGAATTTGTTCCAATCAGCCTTAGCAACACAAAATCTATTTCCTCTCTGAGAAGTAATATTACATTTCTAAAGCAAAATTGAAAGTTATTACATTATGATCACTTGCAATCCATCATGAACTTTCTAGTTAGTGAGCTTGTTAAAGCAGCAGCTGCTTGCAAGTGTTACATCTATATTCTCCCGGCCATGAATATTATCGAAAGTGTACGATTCTGTATCTGCGTTTAGAATAAGAAGCTGATACTGAGAAATGAGCTCTTCAAGTGCTTCCCCTTGAGGATCTGTATTCTTGCTGACCCAAGAAGTAGATTTGGCATTTGCATCCACACATATGACTACTTGATGCCCTTTTAACGAAGTTAAGATCTTACTTAAATGCTGTAAATACTGCTCTATTAGTTCGCAATACTGAAAATAAGCACTAACTAAATAAAATCTCGTTTGCCCTATTCTTATTTCCACGCAGATAACGTGGGTATTACAATATTGTTCAATTTTCAAAACATCCATGTGTTTATTAAAAATTGCAATAGCAGCTCTGATTTTGCCTGCGGTTTTAACTTTAGCAATCTTTTTCTTGTCTGTAACTACTTTTGTACCTATTCCTAGACCAGTAACTCTATCCTGATACGTGTAGGGCTCTTGGATTTCCATAATATCAATACATTTTTCATGTGACATCTTACGAAGCTCATCAGTAACTGTTCTCGAATTCTGTGCATTTATTTGTACCAAATTAAGGTTTCTCACTGGGCGTACTAATCGCGGTGTTGTGATATCATTATTTCTATCTCTACATTTCATAGTCGGTTCTCAATATTAAACGGTTTAAAGATGAAATATACGAAGGACATTCCTTACTTGTAACGCCATGGTCACTATTCCTTTCTAATCTTTTACAATTTGTACAAATTGCTAACTTATCCTTGTTTGGACACTCCTTATAATTATGTCCAGTAGAGGCACAATGTCCACAAATGTCTATTCCACTTCTACAGTATTTTGATGTATGCCCAAATCCCTGGCACTTAAAACACCGGGTTACTGCAATATAATCTTGAACTCTACAATAGCTCCACCCCATATACAATCTACTTTTACTGATTAATATATCCCTGACTTCCTTCGAAACATCTATTATTACATTGCTCCTGTCCTTTGTTCTATCCCTAGTCTTGAATGCGATTTGCATTTGTTGACGTTGCTTGATCTTTTCCTCTTCATTTGCATTCTGATTTATAATAGCTTCAATAATCTCCTTATCATTTTCCATTTTCGGCACATCATAAATAATTAACCTTCTTCGGTGGTATTTCCACTATAAGTCCAGCTTTCCTGAGTTTTTCACTAGCCAACAACGATTCTATATTTTCTCTACTCTCTGTTTCTACCAGAACACCATTCCCTTGGATTTTGCGGAGATTTCTAACTCTAAGAATTTCCTCTTTGGGCGTTATCAGTTCCTGTAGTTTCCCTTTTGTAACCTCACTGCTGCCATAAACTTCCTTACTCTCAGGGACAATTTTAACTACATTCAATGGATTTTCCTTTTGCGTAGCCAATGTTGCAACCTTAGATCTAATACCTACTCTCTCAGCAAACGTTTGCTTTCTTTCAGTTGTCAGACCTTGGTCAGGTTTCTTAATGTCACGTACAATCTTTCTAACTTCTGTTAATTCCTGCTTACGTGCCGTAACTTGCCCTTCAAGGTTGCAATTGTACATCAAAGACCGCACCTCATGTGAGATTTCTTCACTGAAAGTTCTAATTTTTGCGTCTGGCACCAGTCACTGAGCATACCAGTTACATGGTTTGCCTTCTGCTCCAATTGTATTCTGGTATTACCACTGACTACTATAACAATGTCGTCAGCATATGCAATAATTTTGCTTCCAGTTTCCGAGATATTTTCAATAATTTCGTCCACAATTAAATTCCACAGCTGTGGACCCAAAACGGAACCTTGTGGACAGCCTTTATTTACAATTTTACACGTCTGAACCAAGTTACTAGTAATACTTGCCATCCTATTGGACAAGTAGCTGTTCATAAGGCAATAGAGGTTCCTCGGACATCCTCGCATTTTCAAATTGTACAAGACACTAGGCCAAACACCATCGAATGCACCAGAAATATCAAACATTAAGGCAACGGCATATTTTTCTGTGGTTTCTGTTATTATTTCCCTCAACTTAACAATAGCGTCCTCCGTGGATTTGCCTGGCTTAAATCCATACTGTCTACTAGATGTCCTTGGGTGAAAATGGAAAATGATCGAAAGTCTATCGGCAATAAGATTCTCCAAAACTTTATCTAGTACCGATAAAAGAGAAATCGGCCTATAAGATTTTAAATCAGCGGCTGGTTTATCAGGACTTTTCTTTAAAACTTTAATTTCGGCTTTTTTCCATTGACAAGGAAAGATGCTCTGTTGTAAACAACAATTATACATGTTATGAATTTGCGCTGAGAGAACGGGCCATGCTTGTTTAAGCATTTCGGGCTCAATAAGATCATTGCCGGGTGCCTTTTTGTTTCCGAGCCTAAAAATCGTCTTCTCAATTTCTATCTTTGTGAATGCTGGAGTATCATCCGTATTTGGAGGGCTCTCAATTTCTTTTCTGATGTCCGCATGCCAATTCGTTTCGCAATCTAAACTATCGTCCGGAATAAGGTTTTTAATTAATATTTCCATTGTTTCCTCCAAAGATTCAGTTTGTTTTCCATCAAATTTTATTGTTTCTTGCACGTTTTCTATTTTTAACTTCTTCGTTTGTAGCCTATATACAATACCCCATGGATTTTCGTTTCCTTTTTGATTTACAAATTTCTCCCAGCTTCTTTGTTTAGCCTCACGGATGCTTGAAATGTATTTATTTGGTATATCACTATATTCTTTTTTCCGTTTTTCGCGCACAGTAACGTTCTCCGCTGATATGCCCGCCTAATCGCACGAACTCTCTGTCGAAGATTTGTTAGTGATTCATTCCACCACGGAACAGATTTAGAATACCGCGTTTTTACAGGGATAGCTTTCTTAGCTGCTTCCACTATAGCTGTTTCAATGTTTGCCGCAATTTCGGTGGCCGATGATGTAAAGTTTTCTTCCATGTGAGAGATCAATCCCACCCCAAGCTCAGTCTTAAATTTGTCCCAATTGGCCTTAGTAATACAAAATCTGTTTCCTTTCTGAAAAGTAATATTGTACATATCTAATACAAAATTGAATGTTATTACGTTATGATCACTTGTGGTTAACCCGTCATAAACTCTCCAGTTTGTGAGCTTATTAAAGCAGCAGCTGCTATCAAGGGTTACGTCTATATTTTCTTGACCATGAATATTATCAAAAGTATATGATTCTGTTTCTGCGTTTAGTATATGAAGCTGATGTTGGGAAATGAGCTCTTCAAATGCTTCTCCTTTAGAGTCCGTGTTCTTGCTGAACCAGGAAGTAGACTTAGCATTGGCATCAACACATATAACTACTTAATGCCCTTTCAACAAAGTTAAGATCTTATTTAGATGTCTTAAATACGGCTCTATTGGCTCGCAAAATTGAAAATAAGCACACACTAAATAAAATTTCGTTTGACCTATTCCTATTTCTACGCAGATAATGTGGGTATTACAATGTTGTTCAATTTTTAAGACATCCATATTTTTATTGAAAATTGCAATAGCAGCTCTAATTTTGCCTGCGGTTTGAATTTTAGCAATCTTCTTTGTGTCCGTGACTACTTTTGTATCTATGCCTAATCCAGTAACCCTACCCTGATACGTATAGGGCTCTTGGATTGCCATAATGTCGATACACTTCTCATGTGATAGCTTACGAATCTCGTCAGAAACTGTTCTCGAATTCTGTGCGTTTATTTGTCCCAAATTAATGTTTCTAATTGAGCGCACTGAACGCGGTACTGCGATATAATTTTTCCTATCTCTACACCCATAATCAGTTCTTAGTATTAAACGGTTTAAAGATGAGATGTATGAAGGACATTCCTTACTCGTAACTCCATGATCACTGTTTCTTCCTAATCTTTTACAGTTCGTACATGTTGCTAACTTATTCTTGTTTGGACATTCCTTGTAATTATGTCCAGTAGAGGCGCAATGTCCACAAATGTCTATTTCACTTCTACAGTACTTTGAGGTATGTCCAAATCCCTGACACTTGAAACACCGGGTCACTGCAATATAATCTTGCACTCTGCAATAACTCCATCTCATGTACAATCTGCTTTTACTAATTAATACATCCCTTACTTCTTTCGAAACATCTATTATTACGTTACACCTGTCTTTTGTTCTATCCCCAATTTTAAAAGCAATACGCATTTGTTTACGTAGCTTGATCTTTTCCTCTTCATTAGCATTCTGATTTATAATGGCTTCAATAATCTCCTTGTCATTTTCCATTTCCGGCACATCGTAAATAATTAACCTCGGGTCCTTCTTAGGTGGTATTTCCACTATAAGTCCAGTTTTCCTATGTTTCTCACTAGCTAAAAACGATTCAATATTTTCCCTACTTTCTGTTTCTACCAGAACACCATTTCCTTGTATTTTACGGAGATTCCGAACTCTCAGAATTTCCTCTTTAGGAGTTATCAGTTCCTGTAGTTTCCCTTTTGTAATCTCACTGCTGCTATAAACTTCCTTACTCTCAGGAACAATTTTTACTACATTCAATGGATTTTCTTTTTGCGTAGCCAATGATGCAACCTTAGATCTTATACCTACTCTCTCAGCGAAAGTTAGCTTTCTTTCAGTCTTCGGAACTTGGTCAGGTTTCTTAAAATCACGTACAATCTTTCCAACTTCGGTTAATTCCTGCTTAAGTGCCGCGACTTGACCTTCAAGCTTGCTATTGTACATCAAAGATCGTACCAATATACTTTGCATCTCGGTTACATTAGCAATAACTTGCTGCACACTGTCATTTTCAGTAATATATTTAAGATGGATCAGTGTATGCATAGCTTCTTGGAACAGTTTATCATGCTGCTCTTTTAACGCAAATGCAATTAAGTCTGACCGTGAATAGCTGGGATTGTCTACATTCGGAATTACCGTCCTCTTAGAATTTTTTCGGGTCCTTGTCTTAGTATTACTCTCGTGCGGATGCTTATCTCCTTTCACTGCAGGGGTCGGTTCATTTTCAGTTTCACAGGTAAGGATTGCGTATCCGTGTCCTGCTCGGGTCTTTTCCCACCTTTCTTCCTAGATGAAGCTCGGGAAAGCAACTTTTCCAAATTTTCCAATCGTTTCTTTTGCGCGGGTACTTTATCCGGAAGTGGAGGAAAGTTCTCCATATCTGCAGACGCATACTTCCTTTTCCTAATCTTTTTATGTGAAGAATCCCCTTCAGATATCCATTCCTTCCTCGTCCTTTGCTTGCTGACAGAGGCATCACTTGTTTCCGCTTGAGACTCCATCTCACTGTAACACGCTATGCTTTTGCCTCTCTCCATTTTATATTGGGCTCAGAGCAGAAAACTCTGGCCTTCCACAAATGTATATACACTAAAATACAGTAATTTAATCTTCTAGAGTACAGAAAATGCCACAAAAACAGTATGACAAATTTACTATATCAGGGCGTAAAATTAACAATGTACGGCCCTGAGAAACATAAAATGGTTCCACAATCCTATATCACGTCACTGTAGTCAACCCTCACACTATATCAGCTCGTAACGCCAAAATGGCCGCCCAGGAGGCCATTAAAGCAGCCGCGGGGCGACGAGAGAATGCACTGCCCCCTCACAAAAACACTAATTGTAACTTCACAAATCCCTTTCAAATAGGTCTCAGAATAGTATCCTCTGGCTTACCACAAAAGATCTATACACTTAAACGCAAGGATAGCAGCCCAGAAGGGCGCTAAATCAGTCGGGGGAGACGGCAAAGCGTACAGTCCCCGAGCTCTATAACCTATAGTATGCTTAACATAATAGTATATATGAACAGAGAAAACACTAATTACAAACACGCACGGAACAGAGAAAAATACCCTGGGGCACTCGGTAGCAAAAACCTCAACTTGAGGCGATAGATATAACACCACGCTCAGAGAGATCTGCACTCCACGAAGGCCTGGGAAAGACTGTATCTAGCGACAGTGAGAGTATTGCGTATTCTAATGTTTTGCCTCTTGATGAAGGCATTTATTTTCGAGCTTCATAGAATATGTTCGCATTGTAATCGCCAGCGGCAATGAATCTGTTGTCTAGTGATTGAAAGAAATTTGAATATTGCTGGACGTTTATTTTAAATTTAGGAGGACAATAAACTGCGGCATCCTAAAGCTGCTAGAGTGATATGTTGTGTTGATTGTTATGCTATAGTTTGTACGTATATTTGGGCTATTGAACCTTGGAGATGATGTTTAATCTCGCTCTTGATTATGGCTGTACCGCCTTGGGCTTTCCCTGATGGGTGTATTGTATTGTATATAGTGTAATAAGGAATTTTAATGTGATGTTTCCTTGTAACTCGAGTTTCTGTAACGAATAATACGTCGATTTTGTTGTTATTGAGAAAAATTTTTAGCTCGGGAACTCTTTGGGAGCCGGTTGGCGTCCCATAAAACAATTTTCAGAGTAGTGGTCATTTGATTTGCAAACATGTTTGTGAGTTCTATCGTCATGTTTATTTGTTTTAATTGTCTTCAACCGTATGGATCCATAAAGTCATCTTCGAAAATTGACAGAAAGCAATAGTAATTCTAATTTTAAACAAAAGCAAACAAAACCCAAACAGTTATCAATTGCACTAACTAACTCTATGTGCAAACTACTGGAAAAAATTGTAAACCGTAGGCTTCAATGGTACTTTGAAGTAAAAAAACATTTAAACCCAAACCCGTACGGTTTCCGACGCTATTGTTCTACTATTGATGTCTTAAGGAACTTGGAATTTCACATATAAAATTCACAGAGACCATTAACAATAAAATTCACAGTTACCATTAAAAATTAAAATATTAGGCCTTCTTTTCGACAAAAAACACTTTTTGACGTTTCTGTCTAAAATCCTTAAAAGATTTCTGCACAAAAGACTTAACATCATAAAAATTCCTTTCAATAACAACTGGTGTTACGGCGCAGCGCGACGGTGAACGGTATTTGCTACCCGCTTCGCTGGGCTTTCTCTCGTCGTGCTTTTTACAACTGCCGGAGAGATGTTTTTATGAATGAGAACGAGATGTAGAATAAAATACTTATATTTTACTATTGTACAAATGTTGATTGTAATGAATGTGTTGTGTGTTGTGAGTCGAGAGAGGGCACGCTAGCTCTTCTCGTGACTGACGCGGAGTCACTCCTCTGACGGACTACTTGTGACTGCATGAATGGTCTACGTGAATCTACGTCTTTCTAGAATTGGTATGCGACTTTCTGGAGCCGGCCAAGGCGCCTTGTTTCCTACGCTAGGCTTTGTTTATGCCCTACCGAGCCTTTCTATACTGTCTCTCCCTCCAAGGCCAGAGAAAGTGTCCTTAGGTGAGAGGTATGTTAGGACATCCGGCAAGGTCGAGGCTTCATAGAAATTGACTTGGCTGACGCCTCTGAGGATTCTGTTCTGCGCCAGAATAACTGGAAAGCCGACAAAGACACCCTTTTAGAAACAGAACGTTAATTAGATCTAAACTAGGTTACGACGCTATCGTATAACTCAGCAAAAACTACACCAAAAAAATATTAGAATCAATCCCCCACGCAGCTCTAAGAATAGCCACAGGTGCGGGCCGTACATGTTTTATAAACAGTTTACTATTTGAAGTCAAAGAAATGGCCCTTGAAACCAGGAGAAAATTCCTAACTCTCAAATATGCAGTAAAAATCTCATATATGACCTTCAAATATGAGTAAAAATCTCATCCACTAAGCCTTCCTACAAATAATATGTTCTTCAATAGATACAAAGAACTCTATAGTAACAAACCAAAAATTTCCGGCCCTTCTCTTGTCAGACTTACCAAAATCTTCCAAACCACCACATTTAGAATTCATTCCATCATCGAACGTAAACCACCACAAATGTATGGACAATAGAAGCACTCCCAACAAACACTAGTCTTGCCAAACTCCTCAATCCAACTGACCACAGGGCCCGATTTTTAGAATTAAATAACAATTACGCCCACCACAGCAAGATTTACATTGATGGGTCAAAAACGTATTCTAGAGCTGGATACACCATCATTACGGAAAAAATAAAAAAAAAAAGAAGAAAACAAAAACATAAAATCTTCCCTTTACATTATTCATCTTCATAGCCGAAACTTATGCCATTTTTGAAGTCTTACAATATGCACACTCAAATAATGAAGCCCATGTCGTCATATACACCGACTACATGAGCGTTTCAAAATCCTTAACGAAATTATATGACCGGATAATCAATTAATAATCACCATTCAAGAACTTGTAGCGGCCTAGAGTCCTTCGAGTACGAGTTTCGAACACCGACTTGTACAAGCCGCAAGTGGCTGTGCGCCTAGCGTCGAAGTCTAGCGATATTCGATGTTGAGCAAACAGAGTGCGGAACACCGCTAGGATGGGGGTGCCGTCCAGGGTAGCGAGTAAGTTAAAACAACAAGCGTCTGGTGTCGCTGCCATCAGAGCCCCACTAATGATGAGTCTTAGGTAGCGACGAAACGCACAACCTTTCCTCACCCTCACCCACTTCCTACATTACCTTCACAATCTAAGTTCCTTTATCCTTGCATGCTCGCATCAACACACTCCAATCCCTTCAAACTAAACCACAATCAACCCTACAAGAAAGCTGCAGTCATCTGGATTCCAGCTCATCAAGGAATAGAAGGAACTGGAAAGGCCGACGCAGCAGCGAAAGAAGCCACAATTTTCTCATTTACTAACAAACGCAATCACCTTCCCCTGTGAAGACCAAATAATCCACTGCAAAAGAGTAATGAAAAATGAATTGAACAAAACATGATGGATCACAACTAAAGACACTCAACTACACAAAAGTATCCGAGATTTTCAACAATAAATACCAAACATTAGGAACAGGAAAGGAGGAATAAATATTACACGCCTAAGAATTGGTCATACCACGCTGACACAAGAACACCAAATTAAAGAAACTATACTATCCACCTGCAGTCCTTGCAATAACCGCCCACATTACCCACGTTAATAATTACCCACATTCTGCACAAATGCACACCACAGACGTCCAAAGACAGAGACACGGAATTAACAAAATGACGTAGAGAGCTTTAAAATATTTCAAAAACTCAAACTACTACCAACATATCTAAAACCACCATCGCCACTAATGACCTCGTTGTCAAGCAAAAACAAAGAAGAAGAAAAAGAAAAAAAATGAAAATTCCTTCAAAAGAAATATGCTTTGTGTATTAGAAAATATCGATCCTCCTTGAGGAATAGCGAAATTACAATTAGTTATAAGAAAATTACAACGCAATGCTATAAGCACGGATCTTGATCATACTTAAACAAAGAGAAATGTTGCTATTTTTATGTTCACATTATTCTTGTTGCACAAAGATACTTCTTTTTTTAAGAGGACCTCACTTTAAATCGAAGGATATAAACTTATTTTCCTTTCTGCGAAATGTTCCTGCAATTACATTTTTTAACTTCAATAATTTAAATATTTACTTTATAACAATTTAATTTTTAGAATAGTTTGCATATTTTGTACAAAACTATTACGACAATAAGAATGAATTTTATTTCAATGTTATTTAATTGTCTTCAGCTATACGAGAGTCGATATCGAGGAAACTGAGTCCTTAAAACTCTGTAAAAAATTTTCGTTGTCTCAACTAATTTTGTATTCTTTTTGCAATAAATTTGTATTCCGATTGTTTCTAAATAGAATAATTTGCTCAAGAAATGGCATATTTTAATTAATTAATTGACTTCTAATTAATATGCATTATGAATTCTAATTAATATGTAATATGAATTCTAATTAATGTGTATCATATGCAAAGAAGTTAAATTTTATAACATTTTTATAACAAGTACTATTGTACAAGACATTGACTTTCGACGTTTCGTGAACAGTTTTTCTTTTAGGGTGAGTCTGAAACTAAAGATTCCATTTTTCTTTTTCTTCTTCTTCTTCTTCTTCTTCTTTTCTTCTTATGTAGTATCTGTCTCCCAGTTCCTCGAATTTTTCTCTTGTCCTATTACTTGCGTACTGGTAGTAAGACAAAAAAAGTCCCAAAAACTGCAGACAGCTGTAAGATCTTGACGTTCGTAAATTTTGATTCGTTCAATAGAAATTATGGTAACATCGCAGGAAAAATTTCAAAAAACCTACTGCCCGTGATTTGTATCGCTTAGCTTGTATTTGTTACTCATGTAAGTGTGTATTTGGACAGTTCAATTTTAGTTTTTAGAGGTATTTCATTTACACTGTATCTGTCAAACTTTCTGATGAGCGGGTAATTGTGATTAGGATTATACGTGCGTCTAACAAGAGAGATTACACTTGTTGGTATAAAAAATAATTTGACTATGTGCATTTCCATCAATGCTCATTATTTACACAGATATTTAATGTTTTAATCTTCTATCACAGATATACATACTTCTTTTCTTAAAGGGTAGTGACGTAGTTAAATCATTTGCTTTAGAATCGACAGACCTAATTTCTTTTAAATCGACGACCCAACAGATGTGACCTCTCCTAAGTAATTCCTTTATGAAATCATTAATGGTAGGTATGTTGGCTATCTTGTGTAGTTCGGCTATAGATGTATAAAACGGTTTGTTGAGTATTATTCTTAATAGTTTGTTCTGGATGTTTTGAGCTGATGTATGTTTTTGCGGCCGCCACCGGTCGTATGTGATGATTGGTCTGCAAGTTATATACAGGATTAGTTTGAGTTTCTTTTTTAGTTTACTGTCATTTGCTATTAGTGGGTATAGAGTGCTGGGCATGACAGATTCCCTTTTTTTGTTATCACGTGAGACCATGTTATTGCCTAGTGTCAGTCCGAAATATTTGACTGTATTGATTTATGGTATATTTGACTGTATTGATTTATGGTATATTGTGTCCATCTATGAAAATTTGTGGTGTAAATTTAATAAGTTTTCTAGTGAATGTTATAACCTATGTTTTCTCAGAAATGATTTTGAGTTTCCAAGTCAGAAAGTATTTGTGTATGTTATTTAGGTGTTTTTGTAAGTATTCAGCTTTCTTCATTTTACATGAGGATATGCAAATTATTGTGTCGTCACCATATATTGCCGTGTGTGTCATCTGATTTAGGGTTATTATTAATATATATAATGAATAAGGGACCTAAAATAAATCTTTGTGGTACGCCGGCTTTTATTAATTTAGTTTCAGAGGTGGATACTTTTATTGAAACTGTTAACTTTCTGTCGGTAAAGTAACTTTTTATTAGTTTGATTAATATGGTGTATCAGTTACTTTAAATTTTACTATTAATGCCTCATGCCAAATCGAATCGAATGTCTCCTCTAGGTCAAAGAGTATTAGTTGCGCTATCTTATTTCTATTATTTTGCATTACTACATATTCAGTCACTCTCAGCTGCTGTATACATGACTCTCTAAAGCCATATTGCTGTGGCGCTATTATGTTATGCTTATTCAAGTGTTCGAAAAAGTATTTGTTATTATTATTATATTATTCTTTCGAATATCTTGCTGATAACACTAAGTAAATCTATGAGTCTATAGTTGTTTATTTCGGAATTTTTCCGTATTTTGGGATGAGGATGACTTTAGCTGTTTTCCATGTTCCCAGGAAATATTGTAGTTTTATGCATGTCTTGAAGATGTAGTAGATTATACTATGAGTTTTGTAGGTAAGTTTACTGTTATTTTATCTAGCCCTTGTGTTTCTTTGTTTGGGAGATTTTTGATTATATTGTGTATATCGTGCAGAGTGAGTTTTATGTTTTTGCCTGCCGTGTTGTTTTCGTTGGGTGTTTCGATTATTTCCAGTGGTTTTGCATTTATCGTTTCTTCTATGGGAGGGGGGATAGGTTTCAAATGCTCTGTTATGTATGTTTGCAAAAGTTCTTATAGGTTTTTTGACTTTTTCTGAGTTTGTGTAATGTGTTTCTTATATATGAGGATTTATCAGAACGGAAATTTTCGTTCTTTCCTCCTGCAATTTTGTAGGTTTGTTAGAGAATGTATTCAGTTGTTGTTATTTTGGCTAACTTCTCTTGTCATGTCTTGTTTCTGATTTGAGTGATCCTTTTCTGGATTTATGTAGAAAGAATGTTACTCTATAATTTTTGAATTGGGAGGCCTGTTCTTTGAAATTTACATCTGTATCTGTTTCTGTCCTTTAACAGGTTTTCCATGGTTGAGTTTGAGGCATAATTTGTTAACGCTAGTTGCGTACGTTTTCATTACGTGTTGCTTTGCGATATGAGTTCTGTATGTTTAGATTAAATTCGTTTATTGTTCTGTCAACGTCTTCAGTGCTGTGTCTGTCTACGTTGATTTGTGTTTTTTTTTTAAAGTTTATCCTGAAAGAGTTCCAGTTCATATGCTGTATTTTTTTGTTTTGCTTAATACTTGGGTTTGTGAATATTGTAAAGAGTACTGATATGTGGTTGGAGGAAAGATCATCTATGCACCTGATTGTGTGTAGATAAGGTAATTTGATAAGAATATGTCTGTTTGAAGGTTTGTAATTTGGTTGTCTGTGCATGTAGGCAGGACTGTGAATCACTTCGTAATTTCTGGACTTACGTGATATTGTAATTGTTTTTATTCTTGATCAGGTTGTTCCAAATTTTAAGTTTTAATGTTTATTGAAGTATATTTTGTGTAAAATCTATTATCATGTTTCTTTTTTAAGTTTTCAAGAAAATACTGCAATGAATATATATAGGAAGAGACTTGATATTGTTCTTCGTTATCCCTGCTAGTGTGTGTCCTTGATTACTGTGTTTCTTGTCTGGTCTGGTTCTGGTATTAAGCATTCCGTGAATATACCGTATTTGTTTGGGTCGAAATGCTGGGGTTTATTTATTCCATACCTATGCTTATCAACTAGGTAGGCCAATTTGTTAGTGAGAAAACTTCCTTTTTATTGTTGTAGTTTTAATTTCTTGATCTATTGCTTTCTTATTGGCCATGTGATTCACTCTTTTTCCTTCGATTTTCTTCCTTTGCTTTCTAAAGATGGCACACTGAACGAAGCACCTCATCAAGGTACTATAATCCAATATCAACAATCGACTTCACACTTGCACCAAATCAAAGATTTTCAAGGATAGATTTCCGGATAGACTTCTGAAGGCTGTCGAATAAAAATTTTTAAATATTAACTGTCGACACGTGTAACCGAGTCGACGATAACACTGTTTACTTAGATACTTCAATCAAGGATCGATCCGTACTTGAAGGTTTACATTGGAATGTCGTTACTATAGGTTCAACTGTCACTATCTGCAATGTTTGTAATCAACCAATCAAGTGAATAGAGAAACAGGAAGAAGAAGAGAAAGAGATTATACCCAGATGTTAAGGTGAATTAACTATACCTGTTTGATCTGTTGATTTTTGATTTTATTAATCAATGCAGGGGGATGGAATGTCAAATTGGATTTGTGTTTAGTCTGTAGCTTCTGTTTAAATTGTTAAGATGTTTTCGGATTTTTATTGTCCTACGGTGTTTTCTTTGGTACAAAGATGTGATTTTTGCTAAGATTGTGATCTTGTCATTTGTCAAGACTGAATCTTATTATTTATATTCTCAAAGAGAATGTCATGGACATAGACTTTCGCCACATTAGGTAAAATGTTCAAATTTGATTTTACTCTGATGTTCTTTGATACATTAGCTGATCATTTTTCCAGTTTTTTCTATGTATGTTTTTTCTGTAAGAATTCTATACATATCCGGAATGTTGAGAAGAAGTTTTTTGGGTTTCCAATCACGTAGTATTTGGTAAGTATTTTTAGAAAATTGTTAAGCGTTAATTGTGAAAAATGTTTATACATTTTTCTATACTTCAATTTTTATATTATATATATTGTGTTCCACAATATAAAAAATAAGCCAGAAAATTTCTTATTTTAGAACATTAACAACACTGGTCATCAATTTCATAGGTTTTCAGGAAATTCTAAACTGATTTGTAACATTTCATGCATTCATATTTTCGTTATGATTATTATGTTTAATTCCTTGATTCTCTTCTGATTATCGAAATTACAACTTTTGTTCTTGCGACTCTCTCAAAAACTCTCAAGACTCGTGTGAGTTTTTACTTTTTTTATTGTAGCATAAAAGGCTAGTGCATTGAGAATTCATACGTGATGTACGAACGAAATTGATAGACAGAAAACTAGAATAGTGGCATGTGGAACAGTTGAATAAAACAATTAGATTTCGAAAGTCTCTCGTAAAAGTTGTAGGTAGGTATAAAACAAAAGGATAAGAATTAAGGCTAGGATTAGGCATTAGATTATATGATATTATTAGCTTAAAATGAGTACATTTAAATACAATGAGTAATGGAGTATTCTGCTGAGTTATGGATCGAAATCGTTGAAAACTCACTAATTTTCACGAAAAGAAAATTCCTCAAACTGTTAACGAGTTTGGACGGATAAATCAGCGCATGCCACAACATAGTGAAGTAGTGTTACTGCAAATATCTCAGTAGGCCGTGGTGGAGTCTTATCCGGCCGCGGCCGTCATGTTGTAATCTTAACTACGGAAAGATCTTAAAATGGATTCCGACAATATCTACCAAGAAAACAATACAGTCTTCGCGAGCACCTCCTCCAACAATTGTCCAGTAAAAAACCATTAATGTCAATGTCTGTCAAATCAAGTCTTAAGCTAACATAACTAAACAAGAGTACAAAAGATCAAGCCATTAGATTACAATCAATAGATGGAACAACTATCAAAGACTACGCAAAAGAAGTAACCAAATTTACAAGCCCCGAAGCAATTAGATTCATGTCGAGAATCTCAAATGGCAGAATCTGTATGTATTTAGACAAAAAAGAAACTGTTTCTCTCTTAGTCCCCAAACACAAAACGGTAAGTATAAACACGATCCCAATGGAAATAAGACCTGCGATACAACCAGCTAAACGAATCATTCTCTCCAATGTCCCGTCTATAATACCCAATGCGGTAATAGACAATATATTTAAGAAAAACAACGTCAGGACATGTTCAAGAATAACGTGCCTTAAAACCGGTATCACTGAACCTGAATTTAGCCACATTCTAAGGAGATAAGTTTATATTAATCCCGAAGATGCCACAAAAATTCCTCAGTTCTTCCTAGTAACGTGGGGCGACACAAAATACCATATTTTCACAACCTCGAACACTCTAAACGGCTTCATGTGTAAGGAGGAAGGACATATAGCTAAACACTGTCCGTATAATACTGAAACGCACGAGACAAATCAGCACCAATATTACATCAAACTCCCAACCTCATAGACGACAGAGCCGTCGATAAGTTCCGATTACCGTATGGAAACGGAACACGTAAATTTACCAATAGAGCATCTAAATTTACCCATCGAATTGCCAACTGTTACACCGCAGACGAGCGTTCAAACTGGTGTGAAAAGATCCCTCTCTACAACATCGTCGGAGAACTCATAGAATTTTGTTAGCCTAAAAGACATCGAATTTAAATCCCCAGCTCTTGTATCAAAGAAAAAAAAAAAAAAAAAAAAAGAGAAAGCTAGTATATCCAATAAATACCTCCGAAATCTCTCTCTCAACAAATATCGAAGTGGCAGTTACCACCAACATCCCCAAAAAAATCCATATTTGCCACGCATATATTCTTAATAGTCACCCGATAGATCTTCGGGAATTAGAACAACTTATTGAACAAATTCCGGAACCAATGATTCTAATTGGAAACTTTGACAGTCATCACTTTCTCTGGGAATCATCAAGAATCGATAACAGAGGCAAAATGATAGAGAAATTATCAACTAATTCTACCTTAATACTCCAAAACACAAAAACCCAATCCATTTCAATATAAGTAATGGACCTTTCAGTGCAATTGATCTGTCTATTTGTAGCACAAATTTAGCTCTAAATATGAAATGAGAAGTGTAAAATGATCTATATGACAGTGACCATTTCCCTATCATCCTAACCTATAAAAATGATACTCTCGCCCCTCTCCTCAAACCCATTACTTACCAAAATGAAATATCAATAAAATGAATTAGGTCATATACCAATCAACCATAAATAAATACCTCTCTAAAAGAGGAGCTAAACTTGAAATTAACCAGATAACATCGACAATGGCATTATAGAAATAGACAAAATCATAAATACAGCGGCAGGACAGGCCACGACAATAACCTATAGCAAAGCTAGCACAATTAAGAAAAAAACAGTAGCTTGGTGGAATGAAGATGGCAAAACTGCCCGTAAAGAATACCACAACGCTTTAAACAAACTAAAAAGACCACCAAAAACCTAATAGAATTTAAAAAATTGAGAGAAAAATTTAGCAGAATAAAAGAAGATTGGAAAATGTCTTGGGAAACGTACGTATCATCTATAACTCACCATACACCGACAAAAGAATTGTGGGAAAAAACCAATCAAATTAAAGGTAAGCGAATATACTTAGATATACCTTTTCTTGAAATTGACGAAGAAGTAACAGTAATGGAACCAATAGATATTGCCAGTGCCTTCGCAAGTAAATTCATGTTAGACACAAGTACCAGTATCCAATCGTCATATCCTCCCTCCACAATGAACCACGAGAAATCGCCGTGAAATAATCCACAGGACTTGGACGATGATAATTCAGACTCTAAACTAAATAATATAATAACCGTAGAAGAAATCGAAAACACATCACTACCAAAAACTCCGCACCGGGCCTGGATAAGATCCCAAATATGCTATTGGAACAGCTCTCTAAATCTCGAATAAACCACCTCTTCAAAATCTATAACTGTATCTCGACACACGGAGTCTTTCCCAGTAGATGGAAAACTGTAATAGTTGTCCCAATCCCTAAAGCCAATAAAACTAAACACAAATTAGACAATTATCGGCTGATAGCCTTAACGAATACCATGTGTGAACCTTTAGAAAAAATAATTAATAAAAGACACATGGTTCCTGGAATTCAAAAACTATCTGATCCCAAATGAATCAATATGAATTCAGACAGCTGCGATCGACCATAGTAACCAACTGACCAACATAGTAACCAACATCTGTGACGCATATCAAAGAAACGAAAGTACTATCGCTATATGCCTCGATATAGAAAAAACTTACTATACGATCTTGAAATCCAGCGTAATAAACGCGAATCAAGTTAGACATAAAGGTCCTCATGTTAGCCTTCATAAAAAATTTTCTTGTTCGTCCAAGTTAAAGTTAATGGAACGCTTTCCAATATAACGAAAATCCAGAATGGAGTACTTCAAGGTGCAATCCTCACGCTATTTTTAATCAGTATCAGTAATATAATGGAAAATCTGAAAGCCCCCATAAAATCTTACCTGTTTGCCGACGATATAACGCTCACATGCAACGGAGAAACCTAAACTCCATAATACAGCACCTTCAAACAGCCATCAACCACTTACACAATTGGGCCAAAAGAGCTGGACTAAAATATTCACCGCAAAAAACTCAAGCCATTCTATTCACCAGAAAATAAAATCTTCTTACGTCACTAAAACTGTACTTAGGGAACTCCGATATAAAATACGTGAACAACGTTAAGATTCTTGGTCTTACTTTGGATGATAAATTAACACGGAACCTACACATCAATTACACGAATGCATGCACTAAAAGGTTAAACATATTAAAATACTGACCAACAGTAACTGGGGAGCAGACCAGGAAACCCTCATAAGAACTTATAAAGCACTAATCCAATCAAAAATGGATTACGCATCAACAATACATGAATCTGCCAAACCATATATCCTAAAATCGCTAAATGCTATATAAAACTCAACTTTGAGGATGGTTACAGGTGCACATTGTACATGTTCGATACGCAGCATCCTATATGAGACCAAAGAGATGTCAGTGGAGCAAAGAAGAAAATTCCTAAGTATCAAATACGTTCTTATAGTTTCTTCAAGATCTCAAGTTCTCACAAGCAGTCATGTATTCGCAAATAGATACAAAGAATTAACACCAAAAGACCCAACCTGCCAACCCCCAGGAATACTAAGCATACATGCAGGAATACTAAGTGGCTACAACTTCCCTAAATACAAATGTTACCAACGATAAAATGCAATTATAGCAAAATATCAGCCCATAATCCCCTTAATCAATACTGATTTGGTTGGCTACTCTAAAAAAACAAAGTAAACTAGAATATGTATCAAAATTTCTAAAACTAAATGACAAATACACGACATATTTAAAAATGTAGATGCATCGAAGACAGAATCAGGAACAGACTTTGTAGTCATTACAGAAAATCAGACAATAAAAGTAAATCTTCCGAAAAGTGTGTCATATTTACTGGCGAAGCACACGCTATTTTACATGCATGAGAAATGGTTAGCATAAATGATTCACCCAACGTAGAATCTTCTCAGATTCTATGAGTGTAATGAAGGCTCTTCTAGCTACATTAAAAAACAATAAGCACGAAAATTATTCAGAAAATCCGGAAAAATACACCAAATTGATTAACAAAAGCCTAACCTTCATTTGGATCCCATCAAGGAATCACTGGAAACGAGCCAGCAGACACTGCTGTTAAAGAAGTCGCCAACTCTCCAGCCGCCCCCTCCGATCCACTGGCATCGATCCCCCATCGAGACTTAATAAACCATCTTAAGGTAACAATAAAAGAAGACTGGAACAGAATTTGGAACCTAACAAAAAGAGCAAATCCACTTAGTCTATCTGAGGACTTCTACAACCCAGTTCCCGACGGCACCAAGAATAGAAGAAAAAGAATCGTAATGACTAGAGTAAGGACGAGCCATACTAGAATGTCTCACAATTTCAACTTCTTCGACAAATCAGAACCACCTTACAGCACACCATATAATCTCTAACAGCCAAACATTTCTTGTACGATTGCAGAAAATTTGAGCAAGTCAGACTAAGTTGCAACATAAAACCGGAGACAGCCTTCATTTGTAAGAACCATATAGAAAACACAATCGCATTTCTGAAGAACACCAATCTCTTCTACAAAATTTAAAACAACCGATTCACACGTCGCTAATGACCAAGATGTCGATGCGACATTAAATAAAACAGGAAAAAGATTCCTCAAAATTATGTTCTTATTCTTATTATTTTGAGAATAATAAAATGTAATCTTTATTTAAATTTCATAAAATGATGAAAATATAAGAAATTGGAAATTCATTAGGGAAACATTCTTCGATGTAGAATAAGTAACATCGATCTCTTTTAAAGAAATGCAAAAATTTGTTATAGGATACAAAAGACATCAATTTATTTGTGTGACATAATATATGTGTCACAAGTGAGGATGAAATTAGTTTCACAATGATAATAGCTTCTTGCAATCTAATTTAACGACTGAGAGAGGAATTATCAATTCATAAAGTACATGATAGATGTACTATAATTAGCTTTATATTGAATTTTAATACAATATATATTTAATACAAATAATTTCGAAATACAAATCATTAAAAAAAGAAATTGTGGTGACTATTAAAAGAAACAATTTCTTTTTTTTAAATTTAATAATACATCTACAATTGGTCTTTTTTTTAGGCCAACCAGCAGATTTGATATAATTTGGTATGTCAGGCATGAAAGAACATCCAGTGATGTTCCTTCAATATTGCGTGTATAACGATTGACAATTAATTAACAATTAGGGAGATCTAATGGTTTCATTCTTTTGAGTCTTTTGATTTCCCCTTCATTATTAATGGGAGAAGTAACTAGCTCATTGGAATGATTGATTAGCTTTTGTTTATGGGATGTAGCAGCTTGTTGTACTCGTTCGCGTACATATTTCACTCGGAGATCCTTGTGTAACGTTTCATTGTTAATATACCAAGGGGCTAATGTTATTGTTCTGAGAGCCTTATTTTGTAGTCTTTGTATGACGTCGATATTTGATTTTTTAGCACATAGTTAAATCCCGTATGGCCAAATCGGGATAATGGCGATCTTGTACAGGAGTTTATTATGTAAAATTAATGGAGACTTCCGTCCAAGGAGTCAGTAGCTTTTTCATTTTTGGTTTGCTTGTTTCCTTTCCGCTGTTAGATGATGTGATCTAACACCTTTTATCTAAATGCATGTCTAAATATTTCACAGTCCTTTGTGTTTAGTGTGGCACTATTTAGCTTCACTTTTGGACCAGACATATCTTGTCGTGAAGATTACATTTGTTGGAGTTTATTTTGATTTTCCACTTTTTGGCCTAAATAGCTTTCGTCTAGAGATATTTGTAATAAGTTTGTTGCGTTAATAGGGTTATTGTGTGAAGCCAAGATTGCTGTGTCGTCAGTATATGTCTGTAATAACGTTTTCACTACAAGAAAGGTCAGCTGTGAATAATAGGAGTCCCTTGTGGGACTCCTGCTTTTATAGGATAGTGTTTTGATTCACTTTCGTTTATGCTTACGTATAGTACCTTTCGTTTAAATAAGATTTTAATAAGAAGTAAAAGTTATGTGGTAGAGCAAATTTTATTCTACAGTAGTCCCGTGTGCCATACTTTATCAAAAGCTTGGCTTATGTCCACAAAGGCTAACGAACATATCTTGCGTTCTTCTAAGCTTTTTTCAATTATGTTTATTACACGGTGGATTTATTGAATTGTGGAGTGTTGTTCTCTGAAGCCGAATTGGTGTTGTGGTATGATATTATTGTCTTTTAAAGAGGGTTTTATCCGTTTCAGCAGTAGCTGTTCAAATAGTTCTGAAAGCACAGGGAGAAAGGAAATTGATTTGTAGGATATCAGTTCGTTAGGTGGTTTGTCCGGTTTTGCAACAAGTATGATTTTTGCGTATTTCCACTGTATAGGGAAGTATTGTATTCTGACAATCACATTGTATATTTGGATTATAGTTACTACTCTTTTCTTGGGTAATTCTTTTAGCACCTTTGCATTTATTAGGTCATAATCTGGAGCTTTTTTATTATTGAGTTCTTGTATTTCTCCTCCTATTCCTCTTGGGCTAAAGTACTTAACAGGTTGACACATTTGTAATAGTGCGTTTAACGTTTGCATGATATCGTAATTTTTTACATCGGTTGTCGTTTCTGTGTTAGGAGTAAATACCTTGGAGAAGTATAATGCAAAGTTCTCCGCTTTTTGCTTGTCGTTTCTAGCCCATGTATTATTTTCTCGACGGATTGGAGCGATGTGTGTTGTCGGTCTTCTTATTTTCTTTGTTACCTTCCACAGAGAGTAACCATCCTTTGGATATGCAGGAAGACTCCTTATGTAGTCTTGTATGTTTTGATTTTTTATTCGATATAGGAGCTTTTTCAACTCTTTTGTTATTTTATTTAATTTGGTTCTATCCTCCGGATGTCGGGACGTTTGCCATTTACGTCTAGCATTTCTTTTTCTCAGAAATGTTTCTTTTATAGTTTAGGCCAGTTAGATATATTTTCAGCTTTCTTTTTAATCTCTGGTCTAGATTCCCATGCAGCATGTTGGATATTCGTGATTAGTACTTCCGTGGCATCGTCAATGTCGTCTTCAGTTTAGTGAGATATATAAGGATGTATTTCCATCTATTTGTTGCCTGAATTTTTCACAGTCGGCTTTTGCATCATAAAATGAAGCTCTTCTCTCTTTTTCTTCTGTCTGTAAAATGGGTCTCTGACACCAGGAGGATATCTAATTTTTCTTCGTTGAGAAAGACCTCTATTTTCTGGCGATGTTGTGCCAGGCCGTTCTCGTTCCAGAGACCTACTCTTGTGCGTTAATCTTGAATGTGTATGTTTTTATTACCAATGAGAGATGTGAGTAGATGATTATGTTGTTTTGTTCATAACCATCAATTAAACATGATTTTAATTAACTTAACCAGGAATTGAACAAACATTGCACCAGTGTTGTTTTCTACCTCGTTATTGTTCATGTCTTGGCTTGTTGTGAGATACCTCTTGTAGTTTGAGCATAACTTACATTTTGCCTTGCTATTTACGGGATGAGCGTCCTGTTTTTACTGGTTTACTTCTTGTCGTTTGCAACTTCCTGTATGTCGCAAACCTTATAATTAGCAGGGTGTGAACCGCCGCATAGAGCACATTTTGGTGGAAGGTATTCAATTTTAGTACATTCTCTTATTGGGTGATTATCAGCATGAGATTATGCGTGATTATCAGTTTACACACGAATAAGCTTTTGTTCAATAAGATTTTGTGTGACCAGCATTTCTCTTTTTTCCGTTGGGGTTTCACTGCGATTTTTGATTCTAGTAGAGATTTTAGCTCGTAAATATCCTTGTTATTCTTGTCTGGTTCTTGATCAATGAAAAAGAGTAGCAATGGTTGTTTTTTTTTTCCAGTTTTGAATGTTTACGACGTTACGAATTTTGAATCCTATACTTTGTAGTTCGTCTTTTATGTCATCTGTGGATATGGTAGCGTGCAGGTTTTTAATTATCATTCTATATACTCATTCATCTCTCGGTTGAAACGTATAATATTCTACATTACCTTGCTTAAGAATATGTACATATTACTTTCTGTAAGAATCTGCCGATTTTGTATTGACTTTTACGGAGTTATTGGCGAAAGTTTTGCACACAAATTCGTCTTTAGAGATAGTTGTTTGTATACAGTTTATCATTGATGGATAATTAACTACATTCTCGATATAGACTAGAGAAGGTTTTCTTACCTTGTCTTTTGTGTTGTTTACATGCTCTTCCAATTGTAAAGTAGGATTCGTAACATTCGAATTTAGAATAAAAAATCTATTTGTATATCGTTCATTATTAGGATTGTCTATATTTTTTCGCTTTAGGACATGACCAGTGTAATCTACTTCCCTGCTTCGTTTGTTATTTCATCTAGGAACTTGTTTCCAGTCCATGTTTCTCTCAGTGATGTCCGTGTGTTGATCTAGATTTGTGTTTGTATTGGCTACTCCTGTCTGTGTTCAGACATAAGAATCCAGTACTATTTTACTGCATTAATGCGGTTGTAGTAGAATATTCTTTGCTCACTTCTCTAGGATCTGCGTGAGTGTATGTATAAATGAATACACAGTCGTTATTCTTAAAGCGTGACACTAATACTATTACACCGTATTTACTTGCGCAGCCTATGATAACGTCATATAATTGATAGAAACAATTATTAAATAAAAATTTTTTGCTAGTGTTTGGGGGGTCTCGCACACTGATGTAGTCAGTGTCGATAGTTTTCAGAACAGCAGAAGATCGACCTTAAATAAGGCCGACTGTCTTTATGTCCTTCCCGATCACGATCTTGCCGAAGAATGGGAAGAAAGATCTCAATGCATCGTTGAGCCTGTCAGTCCCATAAAGTAATACAGTAGAGACTCCCATATCCGTACCCCCATTATTTGAATACCCTAATATACGGACTTATCCGCACAACGTTTCGTAGCGATGTTTACATACATGATATAATATATTTAGATATACATAAATACTTTCCTGTGTTTCGCCAGTTAAATATAATCATATCAATTCAGTCTGAGAAGCAGAAAACGTTAGTTACTCGTTATGAAAGATCAGCTTCCGGTCGCAAAGTTAGTAAAGAACGCATTACTCCACTTCTTTGTGTGAATGTGTGATAACAGGCGACACGCTTTCGGATACAGAGGCACGTGTTGCTGAGGCCAGCAGAAAGGTATTCTAAAAGTAGAAATGTTGGAAGAGAGGAATGCCAGTCGCGAACCGACCATTGACGAATAAAATTTGTGCAGAAATAAGAGTGCTTGTTTTTTGTACATTTTTACCCGTCACATTTTGGCGATCCTGTCAGAATAAGCATCCTCAACGGAAGACTACATGTGCTCATCAAGTTGTGTGCTTATTACGAACCGAGTTAAAGGAGTACTGTACCTGTTGGAAACTTTATTGGAAACTAGGACTACGAGAACCTGTATCTGAGAAGGGCTACAGTCAACTAACAGATCGAAGCATCCGAAACCCCTGAAATTAAAGTGGAAATTAAATTACAGAGGTTAGCTGAAGCATAATACCGGCAAACGCATTAAGGTGAGCGAGCTACACATTTTTTATTTTTGTGAAAAAAGAAAGAGAGACAATCCTTGATGAATACTAATTCCTTCTCGTCTTCTTATATTAATACAGCCATGTCTAGAAGAGACAATTGTCTTGAAAATATCTCGAAGAATCTTAAATTATTGACATTAGAAATATCAAAGATTAAAGATAGTATGACGAAAAACTTTGATTTTCTCGCGACAGAAAACGCTAAACAACCCGATGAAATCAAGGTACTCGCCGCTAATGTAGAGAAATTAAACGATGCAGTATTTACCAAAGACAATACCTCAATAAATACCGGAATTAGCAAAACGCGATTAAACCGACCGAATAAACCATGTCCGGAGGATTCGTGTCCTACATTCGCTGAATCACCAAAAGAGTATCCTAGCGATGATGCTACTCGGCAACTAATCCCTGCTAAGCATATAACAATAGAAACGTAGGCAAGACGATATAAGAGTAGAAGATTTTATCAAACAAATTCAAAAAGCTAAGGGCAGATGCTCTCAATCCCATCTGCTATGAAATCTAATATTGGCAACAAGAATTACTGAAGGAGCTAAACGTTCGATACGGTATTTGCAAATTGAAAATTACGAATCTTTATTTCAAGCACTAAGACAGAATGTAAACCTAACCCAAACCCTGAAGTTTCTGTTAACAATTGCCAAATTAAACTAAATAGTCTAAAATACCAGCAGAACGAATCAATATTTTAATATGAAATTTAGGCGACAATTTAACAAATTTCAATACGCGATACAATATAAACATTCACACGTAACATCAATGAACATAGCTTTAGAGAATGAGGAGAGAATGCTTTACAACTTTATTTAACCAACGTACGCTCCGATATATGCAATATACCTTACGCAAAAAATGCTAAAACTCTGCATGAAGCTCAGAATTATACTTGTGAAATAGAAAGTTTTCTAAAAGATAGGAAACCTGCAACTCCCAAATTTATTAATAACAAGCCAATACTCAAAAAACCTATACCCATATAATTAATACCTTCAAACAGTTGCACAATGAGCCGACTCAACAAAAACATCCGCTGAAATGTGCGAATTGTAGAAAAATAGGTCATACTAGAGAACGATGCTTTAATCAAAATTTTCTCAGAACACAGACGGGAAAACTTCCACTAGAAAGAGTAAATCGATTGGAGAAAATAGAGGAGGATCATCGGATAGAAGAAACGGAAGACTTCGCCACAAGGCGAGGAAGACTGCTCTTGGATCCGGAATCAGCCTACTCAAGGAAAACATTTTAAAGCCAGAGTGGGAAAGGATTAATGAAATACATACGTTTTCTATGGGTAACGACATACATACTAGTAAATATACAATTATCCTAACAACGCCCTTAGGGAAACAAAAAAGAATTTATCATAGAGTCTCCAAATTTCCTTTGAAAGAGGACGGAATCATTGGATTAAACTTTTTGGATCAATATAATTATAATATCAATAAAAATTCCTTTTTTACGGACAGACATTAAAACTATTTGACGAAACGATAATACCAATAAAAGCTAGCATAGTAACCGATGTAGAGATAAACGGTATTGCACACCGTCTGACAATGATAAATCCGAGCGACATAGACATCGTGACGGATAGAATAACCGCCGGGAATTCAAATTTGCCACAAAGATTGCGAGCGTTGAAAAAAGCAATAAGACTAGATCACGTAGAACCCGCGTTAAAAGACTCTGTAAAGAAAATAATATTTAGCTACTCCGACATATTTTCATTAGAAAACGATCCAACGCCCTGTACCGAATTAACTGAACATCAGATAACCTGAAACGATGGAAAACTCATAAATGTAAAATCGTACAGATTACCCAAATGCTGTAGGGACGAAATAAATTCAAGAAATGTTAGAGAAAAATATTATAAAACCTAGCAATTCATCATTTAATTCACCAATTTGGGTAGTTCCAAAAGAATTGGATGCTTCGGGTAAAAGAAAATGGAGATTAGTTATTGATTTCAGAAAATTGAATGAAGAGACCGCACAAGACGCGTATCCACTTCTCAACATAGTAGATATCCTTGGCCACCTTGGGAAATCCAAATTTTTCTCCGACCTAGATCTCAATTCCGGATTTTATCCTATGGCAAAAGATTCAAAAAAATATACCGCGTTCTGAACTGCTGAGGGACATTTCCATTATAACAGAATGCCATTTGGGCACCTGCTACCTTTCAACGAATGATGAATGAGGCATTAAAAGGATTAATTGGTAAATATTGTTTTGTATATCTAGACGATATCATCATATTGGAATAACAATAGAAGAGCATAATCGAAACCTTAGCATAGCTTTCTAAAGACTTCGAGACAAAGGTTTGATGTTACAACCGGCTAAATGTGAATATTTAAAACCTGAATTAGAATACCTAGGGCATTTAATAACCAAAGACGGAATTAAACCCAATCCGAGTAAACTTGAGGCTATCAAAACGTTTAAAGTTCCAAAGAACGTAACGCAAACAAAAGGATTTTTAGGATTAACGGGATACTACAGGAAGTTTATTAAAAATTTTGCAAAGATCTCTAAACCATTAACCGAATTAACAAAAAAGGATACGCCCTTTCACTGGACCGATGCTCAGCAAATAGCTTTTGACACGGTAAAACACAAACTTTGTGAAGAACCTGTACTAAAATTTCCGGACTTTGATAGACCATTCACACTTATAATTGACGCTTCCAACGAAGGGTTAGGTGCAATACTTTGTAGCGGCTAGGAGATGAAAAGACGTTTTTTCAGATAGAAAAGTTAGGACAATTTACAACTCACGTGGAGCCTACGCTATGAAATTGAGAAGGCCAGTTTAGTTTACAGTGCGTAAGACGAGACGTCCGCATTTATAGTTTTAGAAATACGGCCTCGATAGCATTTCTGGATTCCTAAGAGCCAACTGAATCAACATCTGATAAACAATTGAAGATAGTGAGTGAGGCACAGAGGAAACCTTGCCACACCGCCACAATTCCGGGAAATCGGTCCCGACGAAATTGTAGTCCCACTCTCAGAGAAATGCGTCATGAACGCAAAGAGTAGGCGGTGCAATTTCGTGACAACCTAATTGGTTAAAAATCAAAAACGGTTCGATCAGTAAGGGATGTCCGCGACGAGGACCGAGTCTTCCTCGGAGCGAAGAGACTGACAGAAACAGAAATTTTCGAGCAGTCCAAGGCGACGAATAAAAAACTCCGCGTTACAAACTCTGCGCCTATCTCGTGTATCAGAGCCAGATAAACGCGTATACCAATAATACGAGTACCAATCTTTCACCCTCGCACTACTAACCAAACATCCCCGAAACTTCAACAAGAAGGGCATCCTTGTTGTTACATATCGCGGACCTTAAATCCGGCAAATAAAAATTATACTACTATCGAAAAAGAATTATTGGCTATAGTTTGCGCGGTAAAACGATTTAGGCAATACTTACTCGGTCGAAAATTCACAATACTAACAGATCACAGTGCAGTGACCTGGTTATTTATTAAAAGATCCTTCTTCGAGATTGTTACGATTGAAATTAGAAGAATACGAGTATCAAATAGTATATGTGAAAGGCAAACAGAATACTGCAGCCGACGCACTTTCCAGACGTATCTATCCCTTACAATCGATTTCTTCCACTTCTCGCGTTGACGTGGACGAATTCATACAGATATTAGAAGGTTCTTCTGAACCTTTAGACGAAATACTTCAAAACAGTGATGTCACTGTAGAAATGGATGAATTAGGTATAAAAACAGATGAAAATATTATATACACGCTCTATGAGAATTCGAAACCAAACGAAAATAATACGGAAATATCTATCAAATCAATGGCATCCCCAACTTATATAGAAATTGACAGAGAGCAATTAGGAACATTTGACAAACGAAATTGGTTTATTGCTATATATAAACTAATCAAACAACAGAGTACCAAATCAGTAAATATCCGATTAGCTGACAAATTACCACCACTTCAGCAGAAGGAGATTGAAAACATTTTAACCTTTTTTAGTAATGAACTGAAAATAGATATCCATTTTTGTCAAAATCCCTACATAAAACTGACGCAAGACAAAATAAATCAAATATTAGCGGAAAATCATGGTAGTAACACATCTCAACACCTCTGAGAAAATAGAACCGTCAATAGAATTAAGGAAAAATGTTATTGGAAAAATATGGATAAGGAAATAATAGATTAATGTACGTACATGTAAGACATGCCAAACTCAAAAATTAACCAGAATCCGACCTATTGAAACTCCTACTATGACTGACACGCCTAATGATAAAATTGCAATGGATATTTTCGGGCCGTTGAGAAAGACTAGAAAGAAAAATGAATATATTTTGTCAATACAAGACGTGTTGACTAAATACCTCATACTAATACCAATACCAAATCTCAAGGCTGAAACCATAATACTTAAGCTCATGGAACGTTACATTTACATATTTTCATCACCTAAATATATATTAACAAATCAAGGTAGCAACTTCGTCTGCGAATTAATGAATTTGAAAGAGCATTTCAGATTAAGCACATTAAAACAACCGCCTTTCATTCTCAGTCTAACGGAAGTCTAGAAAGAACGCACGCTATAATAAAAGACTTAATAAAAACGTGCATAGCCGACAAAAATAATGAATGGGATGAAAATATAATTTGTATGGGATACAATACTTCTGTGGGATGGGCAAATTCTGGGAAAGGGCCCAAAACTCTCTCCAGTGCCCGACGATTGCAGATGTTCCAAGTGGTGTAGCATAAACAGTAGAGAAAGTTAGGCCTGGGACTTGAGATTGTTTATGGCTAGCCCTCCAGGCCTAGCGTTTAAGACACTAAGGGTATAGATGCGTTTGTGTGTATGCGTGTATGTGTGTATGAATGACAAATTTGTGTGCAGATGAGGAAGGCAATGAGTGTCGAGAAGCCACAGAAAACAGAGTGAGTGTCGAGACGTCAGAGAGCAGAGTGAGCGAGCCGTGAAAGAGAGAAGACAGTGGGCTGAGAGTTGTGCGCGAGAGAGAAGAGAGTGAATTGAGAGTTGCGAGCCTAGCGAGTTTAGCAATTAAGAAAATAGTGTAAAACGTCATTTACAATCATCATTAAACAAATTTTCTTTTATTTAACCTTAAATAAACAACTATCCTTTAACAAAATTCCTACAAGTTGAGATCTGAAGCCGGGATTCCTACACTTTCGTGCACGAAAGTACTAAATTCACACCATTTGGTCATAAAGCCAATCTGCCTTTAGCAATAGCTACAACTAGTTCGTTAACAAAAAATGAGTCAATCAATCTTTGGAAAATCAGACACGTAAAGTGTATGAATCAGGCGACAGAAAATTTAAAAAAAGCTAAGGAAAAATATTAAACAATACAGGTAAAGCGAATAATAAAATTGCAATCTATGTTAAATATAGGGGACCAAGTATTATTGTCAAATGACCATAAAAAAGACAAATTGGTCAGGACTTGCCAAAATCCATAAATCTAATCCTCCTAATTACACCATTCAGTTCCCTGACACTCATAAAATAATGGTCGTGCATGAAAATAAACTGAAATTATTAAGATAAAAATTACTTTGTTCTAGAAGCTACAGATAACCTTCATTTTTCTTGTACCTATGGTAATCGGCATTCATAATAACAGCCATAAGCAATCATCAAGTCTTCATTGAAAATTTGGGATCGAATTACGTGTACTACAAAGAGTGGAATTTATTATTCTTCATAGACATTATGGAACCAATTCATAATTTAGATAAGATTCCTTATATGTTAAATACTATAAGACGAATGTGTGGTTGCGATGAAAAGCAAGAAATCATGTTATTTACACGACGTTGTACATACCGTAGAACAATCGGCGAAAGAATTAAAATCTCTGTTAACAACTGAAAGATTGCGTAGGGGAGATTTCAATTTCATTGGAGATATCTCTAAAACGTTATTCGGCACCTTAAATGGAGAAGATCTGAAATTAATAAATGAAAATATAGATAAACTCTTTTCCGACCAAAATTCCTTATCAATAGCTATCACAAATTAGACAAGTATAATTAAAACTTTACTGCGAATCGAAACCTCTAGTCAAATTGAAAAACTACGAAAAGAAGTTATAAGTTCTGTAGACAGCGATAGGAAGCGTATACATGTAAATTCGCAACTAATACCCATAAACTTAATGTTAGATGAAATCTATGAAGACTTGACCATACTAAAAACGGCAATAACATTAGTTCATAAGGGCATTGTACACCCAGACGTCATCAAATCTTCCGTGTTCATCGCACACCTCCAAAAATTACATAGAGCAAATCAACATATTTACCCAATATCATTAGAAGATCGCGATTTTCGGTGATAAATTGACAATAAGAAGGAGGGTGTGATAACAGGTGACACGTTCTCGGATATAGAGGCACGTGTCGCTGAGGCCAACAGGAAGGTATTCTGAAAGTAGAAATGTTGAAAGAGAGGAATGCCAGTCGCGAACCGACCATCGACGAATAAAATTTGTGTAGAAATAAGAGTGTTTATTTTTTGTACATTTTTACCCGTCACAAATGCTACCGAATGCCATCGACTTCCAATTCTGATCATCGGAAAAAATAAACATCCACGCTGTTTTAAACATTTCAATATGAGTACAATGCCAGTTGTTTATAAAAGCAGACAAATGCTTAAAGAACAAAGGTTAAAGAACATCAATTAAAAAATATTCATAGAGGAAAAAACTCTTGCTGGTAGACAATGCTAGATTCTATATGTGACATTCTTAACCAGAAGGACGAATTTATAAAAGTTATGTTTTTGCCACTTAACTTCACTCATACAGCCACTAGATCAAGGAATAATTGAATGCTTCAAACGACTATATAGAAAAGATTTGCTTAAAAACTTCTATTTACGTTTCAGTTGAATGAAGAAGGTGTGATAAAGCAATATGAAAAATTAAATTTGAAAGACTGCTTTTAGATGGTGGCAAATGCGTGGAGCAACATTAAAAATACAACATTGAAAAGAGCATGGAGAAAACTTTTAATGCATGAAATTGAAAAAATTAGTGACCAAGAAAGAACAGTAGAAGCAAATATTGAAGAAGCTATCACTACATTGCGTAGAATACGAAAATGTGATTGTGACAGCGATGATGTAATGCAATGGTTTCTGTACGATAAAGACAGTAGTAGCGATGAAATCATTTGAAAAAGGACTTCGATAGTTTGAGGCACAACAGGAATGTAATTCTATGCAGCTGCTTACAATAAAAAATTTATGTGACTTAGCGGTTACAAAAATATGGGACCCTTAGATGTTGAAAGAAACTGTCAATTTTGTTCATTTCTACATAAATAAATGTAGTTTAATGCAAAAGAAGGTAATTGTTATTATTATCCGAAAATTCCACTATTCGACCACTTTTGTCTTCCCATTAGTACGGATATGGGAGTCTCTATTGTATTTGCAATTATTTTATGGGCCGAATGGTACTGTCCAAGGACGCGTCTTTCACATAACTTTTATGTGTTTATTGGTCATTATGTATGATTAGAGAACATCTAAATATGAAAATTTGAAAATTGAATATTCGAAGCTTCTAAATAAAGTGAAAACTGCTCGTAAATATAAAAATATTTGTTTTACAATATAGAATGATAAAAATAACAAATAAATAAGTAATTAATAAGTTTATCTAAAAAGAGCATTGAATTAGCTTTTACATCTAATTATACGTTTTAAAAACTGAATGATAATGTTATTATTTATAATACTAATGTTATTATTTGTATAATTAATGACAATGTATCCTTGATTTACGCGATTTTTCATGCAAATTTTCTTTTACGCGGTAAGTAATCCCTTTGTTTACACGGTTTTAATTTATCGTGGTCTCAATTTTTTTTTCTCTTGCGAAAAACAACAGCTTAATTCAGCAAAGTATCAATAATATTTACTAACATATAATTCTCATTGACTTTGTGAAAATAAATCTTATATCGACATTTTCTTTAATATTCTTCTCGTATTGTTGAATTCTTTTTATCCCTTATAAGAAAAACTGCATGGAACGGATAGACTGCGTAAATCAGTAAAGGGAGAAGAGTATAGTAAGGATTTCGTTCATTTGTTGGAAAACAGAATAAAATAAAGAATCATTGACTAATCATATCAAAATCACATGATGTATATGAGTAATCCTAAATTCTAATTTGTGCTCCAAAACGAAAATTCATTTTTATATTGTGAAAGATTTATATAAGTCACTTTTTATTACTATTATAGTCATTATGCCATTCACTATAGCCATTATGAACGTAAAGCTCATTAATATTGCGTTACAAAATTAAAAATATTTGTTAACTGCAATAAATTATATTGAAAGAAAATTGCTATAATGCCATTATTAGAATGAATATGTTTTAGTATATCGAATTATTCTCAAATAAGAAAAAATGACAATATAGCACGATTAATAGCGTGGACACATAATCCACATTTGTATCTAGTAGTTAAATATAAGTATTTAAACTACACCAGCATTCCTTCATTTAAAACGTGTAAAAGGCACGATGGCGGCTGTAAAATGCACGACGAGAGAACCTCAGCGAAGCGGGCAGCAACTATCGTTCACCGTTGTGCTGAGACGTAACAAGGTATAGTATTTTATGATATGTCATAATATGTTATAATATAATATAATATGTTATGATACGATATTATTTTATAATGTGTTATGGGGGACTGAGATCTGTGCAGGTTTTTCTGTCCAAAATCAAAAAACTCGATGAATCTGATGATCCACATAAGGCCTACTTGTAGGCGGTATCACCTTGGCAAAGTTTGACCTGTACGGGTCAAATGGCCCACACACCTCACTTTTCTGTGGTGCTTTCTGGGTCGCTGTGGACAAAATACAAGAGACAGGGCACAGGGGACAGTTGAAAGCTGAGAAAGAGTGAGTGGTCGAGGAGAAATATGAAGTACAACCAAGGTATGGAAGGAACCAAGAAGAAGAATCTTACTGGTGTGGGGGATGTCGAAGCCCCCAGGCCCGGTCTAAAATTTAACGTGCCTGTACCTGGTACGAAGCCCCTACCAGACACGCAAATCCTCATCGGGGAAAATTTTTGGGGTAGATATGAAATAGATATGGAAAAAAACACGCATCTCAAGCACATCGAAGAACTTAAGTCATTCTTCAATACGCGTCGAAGAACACGTGGACTTCGGCAATTTGGTCCCACATTATCGTGGGTGGTTCTTCGAGCATAAGGAATTTATTCGCAAATCGGTCGCAGTAGACTCAAGTCTAGGGATTCAGTTCGGTATACGATACACACGATATTTAAGTCAAGCGTGAAACGGCTTGATTGATGTTAGACTTAACAAAATGCTTTTCTTAAATTACTTTCTGATTCTCCCGTAAGTTTATTCATAATTTCAGGACCTTCTAATATTATATAACATACTGAATAACATTTCAAAATAAAATAAAATATTAATTGAAAAGTGTTAATTAAAAATTAAAGTACCATTGATAAGAAAGAAAAATGCTTTTGTTTCATTTGCAACAGCAAGCGGTAAAAGTGTTTTCTGCGCCTGATGGGATATAAAAGAATACCACGAGGTGGTTCAACTCCAATAACATTAAACAGAAATGGATGTCTTAAAGGTAATCTACCATTTCTTTAATTTGAGCATTACGAACATCACCAATATTATTGTTACCTACAGCATTTAATGCCCCTTTTCCTTCCTACGATAATTCCATATATTTATGTAATAATATAAATAAATAAACAATGAATTGAAAAATTATATCTGACTAATCTCTTTCTTAATAATATCACATTCGCAATAAATAATTGTATCAGAAGCTACAATATAAACTGGTCCAGGATCTGTTTCTACTACTTTAAATTCTACAAAATGCATATCATTACGTACAATAATGTTATCATCATGAACAGGATGATAAGCTTCCGGGAAATATGGTTTTAAATACACTTCAAATAAGTTTCTATAATAAAAAAATAAATGATACTTTATAAATAAATATTTATATTTATAAATTAATTATATAATTAAATATTTATATTTATATTTACCTTCATATTTATCTAAAAAGCAATAATAATTAATTAACATAATATTAAATTACCAATAATTAATAACATAATAATAAATAATAATAATATATTGTTTGTTATAAAATTCTTTTGTAAGAAAAACATTGTTTGACATTTCTTACAATACATATATATGTAGCGGCCTAGAGTCCCTCGAGTACGAGTTTCGAACACCCACTCGTACAAGCCGCAAGTGGCTGTGTGCCTAGCGTCGAAGTCTAACGATATTCGATGTTAAGCAGAGTGCGGAACACCGCTAGAATGGGGGTGGGGTGGACCCGACGGACCGTCGTCCAGCCTTAGCGAGTAGTTAGAAAAAACAAGCGTCTGGGGTTAAGGGGTCGCTGCCATCAGCCCCATGATGAGTCTAGGCAGCGACTCTGAGACGAAACGCACAAACCTTTCCTCACCTTTACCCACATCATCACTTCCTACATTATCCTCGCATCGTCGTAAACAGTTCACAGCCCTTCACATATATATTCAATGCTCTTTATTTTTATCATAATATTGAATTTTTAATTATTTTAATAATTAATTTTTCAAATTGGAGAAAAATAAAAAATGAAAATGACTAATTACATTTAGCCCATATCTATACTTCAGTTTGTTAAATTTATAACATTAATTATTTCTACAATCAACATTTACTATCAGAAAATGATAGAATACATATACGTTTACTTTTATCTCAAACTGTTTAATTCATTATTGCTTTATATATAATTATTTTATGAATCTTAAATATTAATTATGAAGTTCTTAGAACATAAATAAATAACCACTTTGGTTTTCTAAAAGAAACTATTGATTTACCTTGCAAGATTAGTTACTATATCATCCATTTGCAGTACATGAATGCGTTTTCCATATTTCACTTCCGGACACACTTGGATAGAAACAACATCACTTAAATGTACACGCAAGTTATTTCTTACAATACGGTTCATACGAATTTTTTCATCAAGAAAAGAACAATACACATAGTTTCTTTGCGTCTTTTTCCTTTCAATAATACTGTACTTCTTCGAAAAAGTTGCAATTCATCCATTTTCACATGAGAAAGAACCACAACATAATTGTCATCAGCAATAGCTTATCCACCAATAATCTGCGTTTGTTTGTATTATATCCACTAAGTTTATATTCTTTTTGAAGGATTGCTGTTGCCAAATCTTCGCCGTCATAACATAATGCATTTAATTAATTTAAACAAAGAAAAATTAATAACTAGGTAATAATGTTAATAAATGAAAGATAATTTGTATTATAGACATAATAATTTCAATATAACAAATTAGAATAACGTTCTTAAGTTTCTTGTGAAATATTTTATATTATTGTTACTTTATAATAAATTATAACACAAATTATTGTTATACATTTAACTATACGTACTATTATTATGTGTAAAATATTAATTTTTATACTATATGAAATTGAATGATATTACTTCAACATATTTTTCCCCTCAAAAACTCAAAAGAGCTTTTGTTATTATTTTTATAAACAATATATAAATAAAATATATCTATTGTGTATAAAAATAATAATAGAAGTTCTATAATATATAATTTATTAAAATTATAAGAAATAAATTATTGAATTTTTCTACAATATAAATAAAATCATACATAATAATCATATAAACTTAACACTTAATTCACATCAATTACTGTATAATATATTCATACCATATAATAGAACGATTCAATCTAATAAAACAATTCAATAATAAAACAAATGTAATGTGATATAACAATTCAATATGATATAATGATTGAATGTATCGATTCATTATAATATAACAATTCAGTTCAACATAACGATTAAATATGTTATAACCATGTAAGATAATATAGAAATTCAATGCATCAATATAATATGATGATTCATTATAATATAACGATTCAATATAACATAACGACTCGAAATAATATAATGATTCAATATAATAAGACGATTCAATATTATATAACGATTCTATATAATATAACAATTCAATATAATACAACGATTCATCGTAATTAAACGATTCAATATGGTATACCGAAACAAAATACGCTTAACGTTCAATGATGCACGTTCAATGATCTACGTTCTACGTTAATTATTACCAAGTTAGGGCGCCACGTTATCAACCCCGCTTTCAGCATGCTATTATCGACGGTATATGACCAACGTTATACGCTCTATGATTAACCGCTCTATGATTATAGTTATACATGCATTGTTCTACATTTTACATTCACCGTTTTATATTTCTATAAAATAGTGTATTTCGGTTGTATTTCTGTTGATAAATACGATTATAATGATTATTTGGCCAAAAAATCAGCGGAACAATTTCCAGATTGAAATTTACAGTAGCGTTTCTAGAAAAATTGTATGAAAAATCTTGAGTAATTATTCAAACGTTAGAATAATTTCAGAAATAGATGCAGACAAGAAAAGAAATTCTATATTTCCATTCTATACGTAGTATAGAATACTGAGTTGCATAGGATGTTGCTGTTCGTAAAGGCAATATACGGTATATCGTGTTAAATTCTGTTTATTACGTTACAACAAGGTTTTGGGAATGTTTGTTGCGGGATAGTGCGAGGTGATAGATTGTGGTAAACTCTTGTTCGTGGTTAATTAAGTTCATTTGACTGAGTTACACGAGAACGCGATAAACCCGGAAGACACGGTGAACATGTAGACGACCGTGGATATTCACGTCGCGGGTATATCTATCTGTCCGTAGGATGGTATCGGTCTCTTTATATATTTGGTATATTTATCAATCTCTTTTGACTATCCAAATTTTTCTGTAAGCACGTTGCTTTCTTCGTTATTAGGAAAACTCGGTTCCCGTCTCGGACATCCCCAACAAGCCGAATCGTTTTTGAGATTTAGCCAATTAGTTGTCACGAAATTGCATTACTTGTTGCGTTCATGAGGTGCTTTCTCTGAGAATGGGGATGCAATTTCGCCGGGACCGATTTTCCTCATTTATCAGTGTAGCAGAGTTTCCTCTGGATCTCACTTACTTTCTCCAAGTGTTTTCCAGATGCAGATCTGGGTGGCCCTTCGAAGTCCTAGAGATTACGACGTTTCGCAGAAATTCTATTGCGAACGAATTTCTAAAACTATAAGTGCGGACCTCAGGTTTTACGCACTGTAAAAACTAAACTTGTCGTAAATTCTCCTAACTTTTTGCCTGAGAAAATGTCTTTTCTCTGACATTTGCTAGCCGCTACAAGGTATACTACATATAACACTCTACAGTATGGTATAATGTTGTTACGTATTTGATACAATGTTGTAGAATACTATACTATATGTATGCAATAATATGTGTAATATGTCATTATGCTGAATAGAACATTATAGAAACGTTTAAGAGGCTATAATATTGGCAAAATTATTACGCTATACACAATCGAAATATTTCGATCTTTTCTAAACATCTTCAAATATAGAGGAAATATTTCGAGTTTGGGGATGTCATTCAATAACTTTTGACCGTTTGCATCTATCTAAGTAGTCATTTCTGAAATTATTCTGAAGATTGAGGAATTATTCAAGATTTTTCAAAAAATTGTTCTCGAATCGATAACACAAATTTCAATCTGGACATTCTTCGGCCGATTTCATGGCCAAATAATTCCATAATCGAATTTATTGCAGGAAATGCAGACGAAATACACAATTTTGTTAGACATATCGACACAATCGGGATAATTCGATTTCACTTAATATCTTCAAATCTAGCAGATATATTACGAGTTTGTGGGTGGCATCAAATTAACTTTGCCCGTTTGCATGTATCTAAGTAGTTATTACTGAAATAATACCAACGGTTGAAGAAATGTTCAAGATTACTCACAATATTTTTCTAAAATCGCAGCGACAAGATGGATTCTCGAGAATTTTCCTCTAATTTCTCGGCCAAATAATAATAATCTCCGTATTTCTCGCGCGAAATAGAGCAAAAATATACCATATTGATGGAAATATCGTCAAAATTATGAGTTTCGCTATAGGAGATCGGAAAACTCCGATTTTGTCTAAATATCTTCAACACAAGAAGAAATATTTCGAGTTTGCGGGTGTCATCCAATTACCTATGCCCCTCAACATTTAACCAAGTAGTTGACTTCTGAAATAATCCCAACGGTTGAAGAAATATTCAATCATTCATAAAATATTTCTAGAATCGCAGCGAAATGAAACGTTCTGGAGATTATTCCTCTAATTTCTCCGCCAAATAATCGTTATATTCGGATTTCTCAAACAAAATAAAGAATAAATACTGTATTTCTATTAAAATATCGACAAAATTATGATTTTCTCTAACGGAGATCGGAAAATTTCGATTTTTTCTAAATATCTTCAAAACTAGCAGAAATACTTCGATTTTGCCGGTGTCATCCAATTACCGTTGCCCGCCTGCGTCTATCTAAGTAGTCGTTTCCGTAATTTTTCTGAAAGTTGAAGTATTATTCATGATTATTCACAAAATTATTCTAGAATCGCAATGAAAAGAAACGATCCGGAGATTTTTGCTGTCATCTCTCGGCGAAATAATCGTTATATTCGTATTTCTCGCAGGAAATACAGTCGAAATACTGAATTTGTATCGAAATTTCGACAAAAACATGATTTTTAGTAACGGTGATCGGAAAATTTCGATTTTTTCTAAATACCTTCAAAACTAGCAGAAATATTTCGAGTTTGCAAAAACCAACTACCTTATCACGTTTACAAATATCCAAAACGTTATTTATGTAATATTGCCGACGGTTGAAGAATTACTCAAAAATATTCATAAAATTTTTCTAGAATCGCAACGATAAGAAAAGTTATAGAGATTTTTCCTATAACTTATCCGCAAAACAATATTTATAATCGTATTTCTCGAGCAAAATAAAGACGAAATATATAGTTTTTACAGAAATATTCAGAAAATTCTGATTCTCAAAACCGGAGGAAGAAAAATTTCGATTCTTTCGAAATTCCACCGAAACTAGCTGAGATATTTCGACATTGCGGAAGCCATTCAATTACGTTTGCCAGTCTGCATTTTACCAGGTATAACGTATGTCGCATAACGCATAACTTAAAACGTAAAACGTCTAACGTATAACATATAACATATAACGTATGACGTATAACGGAGTCGTACAACGTACACCGTATAACGTATAACGTGTAACGTTTAACGTAGAACTCATAACATATAATGTATTACGTACAAAGTATAACGCATAATGTTTAACGGATAATATACAACGTATGATGTACAACGTATAACGTATAACGTAGGACGTATAACGTATAACGTATAACGTATAACGTATAACGTATAACTTATCGTATAAAGTAGAACGTACGACGTATACCGTTAAACGTGCAATTCATGTCGATAACGTATAACGTATTATGTATAACGTATAACGTATAAAATATTAAATATAACATATAAATTATACCGAATGACGTATAATGTATAACGTATATCGTATAACGTGTAAATTATAGCGTAAAACATATAAGGAATACCGAAAAACGTATATCGTACAACGTATAACGTAAATCGTCCAATTTATGTCGTATAACATATAACGTATAACGTATAACTTTCTACACATAATGTATAATGTATAGCGAATAAGGTATAACGTATACCGTAAGGTATATCGTATACCGTATTATATATGACGTATATCGTGTAACGTATAACGTACGCGTCATAACGTGTACCGCATTACGCACAACGTATAACGTAAAAAGTCCTATTTATGTTGCATATCTTATAACATATAATGTATAACGTATAAGGTGTAACGTACAACGTTTAACGTATAACGCATAATGTATAGCGTATAACGTATAATGCATAACATTAACATATACGTTATATGTTGTACGTTATACGGTATACGCTATACGTTTTTACGTCATACGATGCACGTAGGATGTTGAACATTCCACGTCATACGTTATATGCTATACGATATATGTTATACGTTATACGTTATAAGTTACACGTTATACGTAGAACGTTATACTTTATACGTTACACGTTATACGTTTTACGTTTTACGTTATACGTTATACGTTATACGTTATACGCTATACGTTATACCTTATAAGTTATACTTTATACGTTATACGTTATACGTTATACGTTATACGTTATAGGTTATGCGTTATGCGATATACAGTATACGTAATACGTTATATAGGTCATTCGTTATACGGTATACGTTATACGGTATTCGTTATTCGTTATACGTCATATGTTATGCGTTATACGTTATATGTTTTATGTTATACGTCATATGTTATACGTTATACGTTATATGTTTTATGTTATACGTTATACGTCATAAGTTACAGGTTACACGATATACGATATACGATATACGTTTTACGTTATATGATATACGTTATAGGTTATACGTTATACGAAATACCATATACGTTATAAGTTATACTTTATACCTTATACGTTGTACGTTATACGTTATACGTTATACGTTATACGTTATTCGTTATACGTTATACATTATGTGATATGCTTCATACGTTATACGTTATATGTTATACGTTATATGTTAAACGTTATAAGTTATACGTCATACGTTATACGTTATAAATACATGTTATACATATGCGTCAACCGTTATATATTTTATGTTATACATTATACGTTATATGTTCGATCGTTATACGATGTACGTTATACGTTATACGTTATACATTATTCGATATTCGTTATACGTTATACGTTGCATATGACATGTTATACGTTTTTCGTAATACAACATTATTTAGACGTACTTCGTTAGACGATGTACGTTATACGATATACGTTATACGTTGTACGTTGTACGTTGTAAGTTATACATTTATTCTCTATTCGTCATACGTTTTACGTTATATACTACACGTTATACGTTTTTCGTTATTCAATATTATATAGAAGTACTTCGTTATACGATGTATGTTATACGATGTATCTTATATGTTAAACGTTGTACGTTATACGTTATACGTTATACGTTATACGTTATACGCTTTCCGTTATATGTAATACGTTATACATTATTAGTTATACGTTATGCGTTATACGTTACCCGTTATACTTATACGTTATACCTTATACGTTAAGCGTTTCACGTTATGGGTTTGACGTTATAATTTTGACGTCACTCGGTATACGTTTTACGTTATACGATTAACGTTATACGTTTGACGTTATAAGTTATTAGACTGTTGCTATACGTTGACGTTATACGATTGACGTTATACGTTTGACGATATAGGTAGTATTTCTAATTTTAGTAATTTTTTTCGATCATACGAAATGTTACATCGGTATCCAATATACTTCCATGCATATTTAATGCATTTAATTCCGGCATGTGTTCCGATAAACCGTTAACTACTCTGTCTAAATTTGCAGAACTGTACAGTGCACAAAACTAGTCTGAAATGAGTCTCTGTGAATTGTTGACAGATCTATAATTTCTCTCACAGGTTCAAATCGTTTCATCACGGCTTGTTTCTCTTTTTCTTTAAATTTTTCATCAATTGTAAACCTTGAGAATAGTGGTCTTGTAACACTGACTGTCAATTTTTTTCCTAGGGTAGTAGTCAGTTCGCAGCCGTGTAACGCGACACTTTTGTCATCTGCAAAACAAATCGCTCCATTTCCATTCTTCCTTTACATTATGGAACGAGAGCTTCCGGGGCAACATCATTGAGGAGGCTATTTATTATATAATCTTCCTTATATACGTGTCCCTCTGAGATAGGAATTTTGTAAAAATTTGACACAAGATGTTCATAGCCAGTGTTAGTTTTTCTACGGCATAATGAACGCTTGTCATCGAAATAACCATTTCTTCCAACATGGCTACCGTAAGAGCGTAATGTTTTATTCGCGTCACATTTGTTTTTAAGATGCGCTCCAGTTGTCCTAGAAGGAGAAAAGCGGAGTCACAGGCAAACATACCCCAATACGAGCAAATATCCAATAACAACAATGATAAAACTGTAAAGAGATATTTCAAATCACAGTTTCTCGCACTTTAGGTGGTGTTAATAATATTTTGGTGAGAAATTCACGTTTTATCACACCCGGAACTAACGCTTTCCGTAAAAATTTTCAGACAAATGACGGATATTCACTACAGTAAATGGGGCTGGCTTTCATTGACGAATATGGCTGACGTTGACTGCAGGAAACAGTTGTATTTACTTCGGTCGACCATGCAAGTGCACAGATGGCGCATACCTAGAATATTTAAATTTAGGAATATGTATCTTGTGCATCACTTTGAATGCTAACTACAAGTTAATCATTGTGACAAAAGGTAGTAACGTGGCAGATAATTTCAACAGTTGTCTTCTCTCAGGTATTAGATCAGAGAGGCATGAGTCATGGTGACAGAACTTACAATTGCAAAACAAAGAGTGGTCGATAATGTCGCTGTTCTTGTCTCGTGAGCCCTTTCGAAATATTGAAGTGCAGATAACGAATGATTACACGTTACAATGAATGATTACACGTTACAATGAATGGTAACACGTTTCTCAGACCGACCATGGATCTATGTAAGCGGTAAGCATCAAAATCTTTGTGATAAGACGAAATGTCGACAGGGACGCTGACTGCTGACATTCATGCTAAACGGAACATCTTAGCCAATGTCGTCGTCTCCGTAGTTTTAGAACGCGTTGCCATTACTGTTACACTGCTTTTCCATTTTTACAATTTTCCCATTTTACAAATTCCCTTCACTCACAGCCTCAGACAGATACAGGTATTGGAAAGATATTTAGTCTTAGAGAACATTAGGGGAAGCAGGGCATATTATCAGTGTGCCCAAGATAGCTAATTAATAATAACTATTTAAGAACGAATCCATTATCAAGCGAACACAGAAGCTATAATCATCTGGATTCCAGCTCATCAAAGAATAGAAATAAATGAAGAGTCTGAGGCAGCAGCTCATGCTGCCATAGTTTTCTCAACAAACGCAACCGTATTCCACTTCCCTATTGAGTCCAAATCAGCTATAAAGGAGTAATAAAAAATGAATGGAACAAAACATGAATCACAAGTAAAGGCACTCAACTACGTAAAAGTGTCCGAGACGTTTAACAACAGACATTAACAGCAGGATAGTAGGAATATATATCACGCCCCTAAGAACGGGTCATACCAGGCAGACAGACGAGCACAAAATTAAAAGACCGACACTGCCGTCCTGCACCCACTGCAATATCAACCCGTAAAACAGTAACACATATGCTGCAAGAATCTCACCACAGAAGCCCTAAGACAGAGACACGGAATTTCCTCAAACATAAACCTGTCTCCGCAATATAATGTAAAAAGTGTTTTAAAATATCTCAAAATCACAAATCTAGATCAACCGTCGTTACTAATGACCTTGATTTCGGTGCGTCTTAAAACAAAGTCAAGGAAGAAGATAATATAAAAAATTTATATCCAAGATATAAGCATTTTATGCTTAACAGATAAAATAGTTACTTCGACCAATGTTCAATTCTTCTAATCATATTCTCAAAAGCATCAATTTATATGAATATATAATTATCACTGTATAATACGTCATGTAAAACTTGGGAAGATGTAATATGCTTACTAAATAATTACCTTTCGCTTTTCACTGTCACGCTTAATTAAGCACAGGTACTTGTTAGTACGATATAGAAACAATATTTTCTAGCGGATTGACTAATTTTTTATACTTATCTTTTAAGTAGAAGACATTCCATTTTTTTAAGTTGAAGACTTTCTATTCCATCTATTTTAATTTGAATGTGTTTCATTTTGTTATAAAATTAATTTTAAAATATTTCGTGGACTATATATGATTTAATCTAATCTAATGAATCTAAGAACTTTCATTAGTCCCAGATACGTAGGTATTTAAAGCTAATAATGGAATAAGGGCGGTGAAAGTTGTCCGACAAGAATATATTCTTTAGTTTTCAATACGAAAGAGATGCATGTACTCTTTCATCTCTATCTACAAAT